>NW_027332420.1:3447187-3480263 GCF_000442705.2 Elaeis guineensis
GATCGGATAGGTCGAATAGTCACAATCGCAACACTTAGAACCTACGTGAATATGGTTACTGTATAATTCATCCTTTTGACCTCGGTGTTTAGGACGACTCAGGATTAAACTGTCCACCTTGATTAGATCATCCGAATCGTGCTCAACTCAAATAGTCCTGTGACTCCTCACAAAGACTACCCTGGTCAAAGTTTTGCTAAATTAAAATACGACTGTACACAGCTTCTAAACTGGAGTGGTCAATCCCATCTTGACACATGCACCGACAAGTCAAGTACTTGACTACATCCAGCAGCTTTCCATCACTGAATTAGAAATTCAGATAGTCCAGTGTCTAAGTGCAGTGAGTTGCTTACAAGTCACCATGGTGGTCTCAGATCGGAGGGATATTTATACCCATATTCCATCGAAGCAAATCTTGACAGCAGAAATAGCTCCAGAGTCGGTCACGTTCAGTGCAGATGTACCCTTACATCTCACCTGTATGCCATACCAGTGTCTCCACACTCATTGGTTAAGAAGACAACTAACCTATATGGCACACAACGACCTATGCTTGATAAATGTTGTCATCCTTGGTAACAATGTATCATTTGGTCGCGAACAGATTAAGGACTAAATGATAAATCCTCCTTTGTCGAGTCTAAATAGTCTTAAGGACTTCACCACAACATAGGAGTTCATTAGAAGATGAAATATTTAGTGATGAAAAATATCAAAATAATTTTTATTAATTCATAATTTATGTACATATACAAAAATGAGCACAACCGTCAATAGACTGACGATTGACTTTGAGACACTATTTCCAACAATCTCCCACTTGGCCTAAAGCCAATCGGTGCAGTATCTAATACCCATCTTCGACTTGTAGTCGTCGAACTCCTTCACTGCAATGGCTTTAGTGAATGGATCGGTCAGGTTCTCCTTTCCGTCGATCTTCTGAAGGTCGACATCACCTCGATCCATAATTTTCTGGATGAGATGGTAGCGGCGCAGAATATGCTTCATCCACTGGTGTGCCATGGGTTCCTTCGCCTGAGCAATGGCTCCAGAGCTGTCACAGTAGAGCAGAACTGGACCAACATGGGAGGGTGCTACTCCGAGCTCGGTGATAAATTTTCTCAGCCACACCGCTTCTTTGGCAGCATCAGATGTAGCGACATACTCCACCTCGCAAACTGAATCAGCCACTGTGTGTTGCTTGGAACTCTTTCAGCAGATAGCCCCACCATTAAGGGTAAAAATAAATTCCGACACACTTTTGCTGTCATCGTGATCAAACTGGAAACTAGAGTCTGTAAACCTTATAAGTCTCAAGTCCGATTCACCATAAACAAGCCACTGGTCCTTAGTATTTCTTAAATACTTCAGGATGGTTTTAACAACCTTCCAGTGATTCTTTCCTGGATCAGATTGGTATCTACTCACTACCCCTAGTGAGTATGCCACATCTGGTCGTATACATATCATGACGTACATGATAGATCCCACTGTCGAAGCATATGGAATCTTACCTATACGCTCTCTCTCTTGAGGTGTTGTCGGACAATCCCTCTTCGAGAGAGAAATTTCATGGCCTATCGATGATAGCCTTTCTTGGAATTCTCCATGTTGAACCTCTTCAGCATAGTATCTATGTACGTAGACTGGGATAAACCAAGCAACCTTTTAGATCTATCCCTATAGATCCTCATCCCTAGGATGTAGGAAGCTTCTCCCAGATCCTTCATGGAGAACTGTGACGACAGCCAAATCTTTATTCCCCGTAATGCAGGGACATCATTTTCGATTAAGAGAATATCATCCACATACAATACAAGAAATACCACTACTGGACCATTAGCCCACTTATAAATGTAAGGCTCTTCTCCATTCTTAACGAAGCCATACGTCTTGATCGTCCTATCAAAACGTATGTTCCAACTCCGGGATGCCTGCTTCAGTCCATAAATGGACCTCTGTAGTCTGCACACTTTAGACTCATCAGTGGATGTGAATCCTTCAGGTTGAATCATATACACCACTTCATCCAGCTCTCCATTTAGGAAAGCTGTCTTCACATCCATCTGTCAGATTTCATAGTCCAGATAGGCAGCTATCGCAAGCATAATCCGAATGGATTTGAGCATTGTCACAGGAGATAACATCTCGTCATAGTCTATACCATAACATTGATGATATCCCTTGGCAACCGACGGGCATTATAGGTTTTCACCTTTCCGTCTGCGCCCCTCTTCCTCTTTAAGACCCACTTACACCCTATGGGTTTTACTCCTTCGGGTGGGTCAACCAATGTCCACACATTGTTGACCTTCATGGACTCCATTTCGGATTTCATGGCCTCTAGCCATTTCTCAGAGTCGGATCTCTGCATTGCATCCATATTGGTGATCGGATCCTCATCATTTTCATCAAGTTTGATAGGATCGTCGTCCCGGACCAAGAAACCATAGCATCTGTCCGGTTGACGTGGTACTCTACCAGATCGCCTTAAGGGTGCTTGAACAATGGGCTCCGGATCTGATCTAATCAAATCCGGTTCAGGTTCAGTAACTTGTGTCGGTTTTTCCACCTGTCGAACTTCGTCAAGTTCAACCTTAGAGGAAATAGTCCCTTCATCAAGGAACTCTTTTTCCAAAAAGATTGTCTTAAGTCTGACAAACACCTTTTGCTTATCAGCCAGGTCGAAATAATATCCTTTAGTCTCTTTTGGGTATCCTATAAAATTATACTTGTCAGACCTAGGTCCTAGCTTGTCTGTAATTAAACATTTAACATAAGTCGGATACCCCCAAACCCTAAGGTATGAGAGTACTGGCTTACGTCCTATCCATATCTCATATGGCGTTTTGGTTACAGACTTACTAGGAACTCTATTTAGAAGGTAACAAGCCGATTCGAGTGCATATCCCCAGAGGGAGATCAGCAGACCAGCAAACCCCATCATGGATCGAACCATGTCCAACAAGGTCCGATTCCTCCTTTCAGATATACCATTATACTGTGGTATTCCAGGAGGAGTCCATTGAGAGAGAATCCCATTCTCTCCAAGATATGTCAGAAACTCATTAGAAAGGTATTCACCTCCTCGATCAAATCGAAGAGTTTTAATACACTTTCCAGTTTGTTTTTCTACCTCATTTCGGAATAGTTTGAACATTTCAAATGACTCCAACTTATGCTTCATTAAATAGACATACCCATACCTCGATAGGTCGTTTGTGAAGGTTATGAAGTAGAAATATCTACCTCTTGCACTTGTGCTCATAGGTCCACATACATCAGAATGTACCAGACCCAAGAGTTCACTGGCTCGCTCATCTTTTCCAATAAAATATGACTTGGTCATTTTACCAAGAAGACAGGACTCACAGGTTGGAAGTGATTCACAATCACCTACTTCAAGAATTTCTTCTTGAGCCAACCTGTTTATCCTGTTCTTATTGATATGACCTAGCTTACAGTGCCAAAGGTAGACTTCTGACACATTATCTATTCTAAGACGTTTACCGGAGGTTTGAACCACATTAATAGGTTGTGATAGAAAGTAAATTCTATTATTAAGTTGTCCAACAAATATTGTAACACCATTCAAAATGATATTGTAAATATTTTCTTTTATTAAAATTTGATAACCGTTCATGGCCAAAAGGCCTATAGAAATAATATTTAATAAAAAGCTTGGACAATAGTGACTGTTGGTGCAAAAATTTGCTTGCGCAGGAGAAGCTGGAGTCGGGGAAGCCACGGTCGCCGCTGGGACCTGCAAGGGAAGTCTAAACCGGAGGTGGGGTTGCTCCGGCAAGACCCTCCGACGCTCAAGTCAGTTCTCTGCCTCAACAAGAATGGAGTGCTCGAACGGAGAATTTAGCAGAATTTTGAGATAAGAAATGAGCTTAGAGAATAACGTATCTGGGTCCCCCTTTTATAGGCGGAGGAGGCAACGGATTGATGGCGACGTTTGTAACCGTCTGGTAGTGGGCCGCCCATGGTCAGGGAAATTTATTGCGAAGGGTAGTGGGGTAGACCCGTGGCTATAGTCATAGCCCACCACGTAGGGCCTGTTGCAGGTAGTGGAGCGGCGTCCGTTGCCGCTAGTTGTCAGCGAGTAGTGGAATCGTGCAGCACCTGCCGCAGAGAGCGGAGCAGAATCATGGCCGTTGACACAGCCTGTCAGAGAGTAATGGGTCCGCCGCAGGGGTGATGGAACCACGCGAAATCCGCTACAGAAAGTGGAACAGAATCATGGTTGTTATTGTGATCTGCCAGGGGGCGCGGATCTGTTAATCGAGGCTCGGCAGCGGTCGGGGTCTGGCCTCTGTAGAAGTCCGGGAGGGGTCCTCCTTTCAGTTGGGGTCGTGGGTGGAGTTCGGCTCCCGTAGGAGTCCGGACGGAGCTTACCTGCAGTGGATACTGAAAGCGGAACCCGGCTCCCGTAGGAGTCCGGGCGGAGCCCTCTGCAATCAAAGTTAAAGGTGAAGTCCGGCTCCCGTAGGAGTCCGGACGGAGCTTACCAGCAATTGATACCGAGACGGAGCCCGGCTCCCGTAGGAGTCCGGGCAGAGCTGTTCTGCAGTTGATGTTGGAGGCGGAGCCCGGCTCCCGTAGGAGTCCGGGTGGAGCCGTTCTGCAGCTGATGTCGGCAGCGGAGCCCGGCTCCCGTAGGAGTCCGGGCAGAGCCGTTCTGCAGCTGATGTTGGAGGTGGAGCCCGGCTCCCATAGGAATCTGGGCAGAGCCGTTCTGCAGTTGATGTTGGAGGCGGAGCCCAGCTCCCGTAGGAGTCCGGGTGGAGCCGTTCTGCAATCAAAGTTAAAGGTGAAGTCCGGCTCCCGTAGGAGTCCGGACGGAACTTACCAGCAATTGATACCGAGGCAGAGCCCGGCTCCCGTAGGAGTCCGGGCGGAGCTGTTCTGCAGTTGATGTTGGAGGCGGAGCCCGGCTCCCGTAGGAGTCCGGGTGGAGCCGTTCTGTAGCTGATGTCGGTGGCGGAGCCCGGCTCCCGTAGGAGTCCGGGCAGAGCCGTTCTGCAGCTGATGTTGGAGGCGGAGCCCGGCTCCCGTAGGAATCTGGGCGGAGCTGTTCTGCAGTTGATGTTGGAGGCGGAGCCCGGCTCCCGTAGGAGTCCGGGTGGAGCCGTTCTGCAATCAAAGTTAAAGGTGAAGTCCGGCTCCCGTAGGAGTCCGGACGGAGCTTACCAGCAATTGATACCGAGGCGGAGCCCGGCTCCCGTAGGAGTCCGGGCGGAGCTGTTCTGCAGTTGATGTTGGAGGCGGAGCCCGGCTCCCGTAGGAGTCCGGGTGGAGCCGTTCTGCAGCTGTTGTCGGCGGCGGAGCCCGGCTCCCGTAGGAGTCCGGGTGGAGCCGTTCTGCAGCTGATGTTGGAGGCGGAGCCCGGCTCCCGTAGGAATCTGGGCGGAGCCGTTCTGCAGTTGATGTTGGAGGCGGAGCCCGGCTCCCGTAGGAGTCCGGGTGGAGCCGTTCTGCAGCTGATGTCGGCGGCGGAGCCCGGCTCCCGTAGGAGTCTGGGCGGAGCCGTTCTGTTCCGTCGTCGATTCCGCTGGAGGTTTTGGCTGTGGGTATTTTATACCCAACACCAGTCCCCCTACTTCCGAGTTTGAATTTCAAATGAAGAAAGTACAGAGAGAGAGAGATGGGTACAGCCGGAACCGTCCCTTCGAATCCTGCGCATTGCCGCCTCCAGATATTTTGGCATTTAATGTGTGTACGTCAGAGCCCGCTTTTCGATGAAGGTGACCTGAAGAGTCTTTTCGTAACCCCCGTCGAAACGCGATCCCCAAGCACCATGCACGGGAATCTGCGAACGGTCAACCCTCGATAGCGATGAAGGGGATAAGCGTGACACGTGGCACGCACCAGTTGGCCCAGGAAGACTCGCCGCCATAACTGCGCTAGGATCCGTCGGCTATTTAAACCCCCTGGTCCTTTCACGGCTTCATCTTGGCGCCCTTCTTTCGCCTGAGAGCCTTGCTTCCCTCGCACCAGTCCTTGCCTTCTTCAGCCCCCCAATCTTTCTCTGAGGGTTTCCACACCATGTCCTCTACCCTGGAGGCTGTTCTTGAGGGGATTTTTAGGGCTTGGAGGAAGGTGAGGAGGAGAATGACGTCCGATGAGAATCTCTGTCATTTTAAAGGGGGCTCGGGGAAGAATTCCTTCAACAACAGGGGTTTAGTAACGGGGGCTGTCGGTGAAGTTATTCTGTCCGCGAATTTTGGAGTAGCAAGGCGGGGTGATATCGGTCAAGAGGGCAGAGCTGCCGTCATAAGCCATGACGGGATCCTTGACGCCGTCGGGGCCGAGGGACCGGAGGCGGTCGGCATCGACGGCAGGGCAGTGGAACTTGTTGCGGGGACGGTGGAAGTAGCGCATGCCGACCTTGCCGAAGCATTTTGGGTGGCGGCTGTCGTGGGGCGTTCGGAGATGAGGCACATCTCTGGCATCGCTACCACTTCCGAGGTGACTCCGGTTCTTCTTGAAACAGGTCTTCGCTACTGCCGCCGTTGCCCTTACCGCCTCCGGAGATCTATCCCACCCTATTCCCGCTAGGGTTGGGACTCCGGAGACAGAATGAGGCGAGATGGGGCGAGAGCTGTTACACGTGCTGGAGAACGCGACTGAGAAGGATAGAGACGGAGAGAGGAGTTCGTAGCTCGGAGCGGCCTCCAGTTCATCCTGCCCGAACCGTGCTTGCGAGGCATGCGATGACGTGTATCTTCTTTTTCTTTTTTCTCTGACCCACCGGGTCCTGTAACGTATACTCTTGTTAAATGAAAAAGAGATTTTGTTACCTCATCTGTATCTCGCATTAAATAGTTGTCTGTCGAACTTCTTCATTTTCTTTTCCTCTTTCTTCCTTCTCTTCTTCTTTTCTTTTTCACGTCGTCCCAAGGTCATTGACGAACTCTTCTGCTCATGTGGGGTTGTCGTTTGCCGAGCTCCTTTTCGGCTTTTATGCAGTTCGAAGATACCCAATTGTCATTCCGTTGATGGTTGCGGGTTTGCTTGGGGCCCTTCGGGCCCGAGATTCCTCCTAGGGCTTGAATTCGGGGATTCGAGCTTCCGTTATCTTCGGGCACTATTTGCTTTCCTTTTTTGCTTGGATTTTTCTCCGCTGAAGTCGGGGCTAAGCTCGGCTCCCTTGGTAGTCCGAACGGAGAAGCCCTCCTGAAGTTGGAGTAGCCCGGCTCTTGTAGGAGTCAGGGCAAAGTTTTCCTGCAATCAAAGTCATAGGCAAAGTCCGGCTTCCGTAGAAGTCTGGGCGGGGTTGTCCTGTAGCTGATGTCGGCGATGGAGCCCGGCTCCCGTAGGAGTCCGGGTGACGTCTTCTTTGTCGTTGGAACCCGGCTCCCGTAGGAGTCCGGACCTTTCATTTTGCTCGAGCCGACGTAAGGTCCTCCTCGCGTTACCAGTCTGGCTTACGGGGGCGCTTTAGGGCGCTGTGGGGTCTCTCCCCCATCAGGTCTAAAAGAACCAGGTCTTCGAGTCAGGACGAGGTTCTCCTCCTGTTCCTGACACGGCTGTGGGGGCACATTGGGGCGTTGTAAGGCCTCTCCCCCCATCCGGTCTAAAAGAACCGGGTCTTCGACTTTGCTCAAGTTAGGGCGAGGTTCTCCTCCTGTCCCTAACAGGGCTACGGGGGCACATTAGGGCATTGTAAGGCCTCTCCCCCCATCCGGTCTAAAAGAACCAGGCCTTCGACTTTGCTCAAGTTAGGGCGAGGTTCTCCTCCTGTCCCTAACAGGGCTGTGGGGACACATATGGGCGTTGCGAGGCCTCTCCCCCCATCCGGTCTAAAAGAACCGGGCCTTCGACTTTGCTCAAGTTAGGGCGAGGTTCTCCTCCTGTCCCTAACAGGGCTATGGGGGCACATATGGGCGTTGCGAGGCCTCTCCCCCCATCCGGTCTAAAAGAATCGGGCCTTCGACTTTATGAGGTTGCCCTCTTGTTTTTGATACAGTTTGCTTGAATTGTCCCAAGACATATGGGCACGCATTTTTTGATTAAGACGAAATTACTGGTAGTACATTCGTAAGCTTTTCGAGCTCCACGGTCGCGGGAGGTCGGCTCCTTCGAGCTCCTTAAGATAATAAGTTCCAGGCGGGACTACTTCCTTGACCTCGTAAGGTCCCTCCCAGTTTGGGGCAAGTTTCCCCTGGCCCTGTGGTTGCGAGACAGCAGCTCGTCGGAGCACTAGATCTCCTGCTTTAAATACCTTATTCTTGACTCGAGCGTTGTAATATCGGGCAACTTTCTGTCTGTAGGCTGCCATTCGAACCTGAGCAATCTCCCGCCTTTCTTCCAGTAGGTCGAGGTTGGCTCTGAGACTTTGTGCGTTTTGGGGTTCGTCGAATGCCACGACTCGCACCGACGGGAGTTTAAGCTCGATCGGGATGACGGCTTCCGTACCAAAGGCTAAAGCAAAGGGAGTCTCCCCTGTAGGCAACCTCTAGGTGGTTCGATACGCCCATAGCACATGATAAAGTTTGTCCGCCCAAGTTCCTTTTGCTTTTTCGAGCCTTGTCTTAATCCCCTGCAAAAGGGTTCTGTTAGTTACCTCAGCTTCGTCGTTCGCCTGAGGATGGACCACTGATGTGAAGTTGTGGGAGATGTTTAGATCTTCACAGAATTCAGCGAATCTGGCTCCCGCGAATTGCCGTCCATTATCAGTGATTAGGGTTCTAGGCAAACCGAACCTGCATACGATTGATTTCCAGACGAAATCCTGCACTTTCGCTTCTGTGATTTTTGCTAGTGGCTCGGCCTCGATCCATTTGGTGAAGTAGTCGATCGCTACAAGGAGAAACTTCCTTTGACCGGACGCCATGGCAAAGGGGCCAAGAATATCCATCCCCCACTGTGCAAAAGGCCATGGGGCACTCAAGGGTGTGAGCTCGGTAGCAGGTTGTCTCTGGATGTTGGCGTATCTCTGGCATCGATCACACTTTTTGACATATTCGATCGAATCATGATGCATTGTTGGCCAGTAATATCCTTGGCGGAGTAGCTTGTGGGATAAAGATCTGGCACCCAAATGGTTTCCGCAAGCTCCCTCGTGTACTTTCCATAAAGCGTAGTCAGCTTCTGAGGGCCGGAGACACCTTAAGAGGGGCAAGGAGTATGATCTTTTGTACAATTTGCCCGCATAAAGGATGTACCGGGAGGTTTGATTTCGGAGCTTCCGGGCCTCTTTCGCATCCTGGGGAAGAATCCCATCTTTAAGATAGGTTGTCAGTGGGTCGACCCAGCTGGGCTCGTGGTCGATCTCCATTACGGGCCGCGGTTCTTCCGTACTCAGATGTTTTAAAACTTCAAAGAGGACGCCTTTGGGCAATTCGACCGGAGCTGATGTCGCCAGTTTGGAGAGAAGATCAGCTCTGGTATTCTCCGACCTTGGAATTTGCCTGATGTCAAAACTGCTAAAGGTAGGGGTGAACTCCTTCACTTTCTCAAGATATTTGGCCATGCTGTCCTCCCGTGCTTCATAGCTCCCGCTGACTTGCCCCACCACAAGTTGGGAGTCGCTGTGCACCCGGAGTTGACCTATTCCAAGCTCTTTGGCGACCCTTAATCCTGCAATCAGAGCTTCATATTCCGCTCCATTGTTTGTTGTGGGAAACTCAAAACGCAGAGCGTACTCCGCAACGACTCCCTCGGGGCTGACCAAGATCAGTCCTGCACCCGCGCCCGCCATGTTGGAAGATCCGTCCACATAGAGGGTCCAAAAGCAATCGGAGGGACTGGCTTCTTCGTTGGGGGAGTTCGGTCGAGTCTTCAGGTCGTCAACTTTGCTTTGCTCAGGTTCGGCCTCCTCGGGGATGGTGCACTCTACTATGAAATCTGCCAATATTTGGGCCTTTATTGCTGGTCTAGGTTTGTAGTTGATGTCGAATTCTGTGAGCTCGATTGCCCATTTTGCCATTCTTTCAGAGGTATCAGCTCGGTGCAAAACCGCCTTGATCGGTTGATCGGTGAGTAGCGTCACCGTGTGCCCTTGAAAGTAAGGTCGGAGTCTCCGAGCTGCAATCAACAAGGCGTAGGTCAGTTTTTCTAATTTAGTATACCTGGTCTCGGCGTCCCTCAGCGCACGACTAATGTAGTAGACCGGCCGCTGGACTTTCATTTCTTCTTTGACAAGGACAGCTGCGAGGGCTGTGGGAGAGACTGCCAGGTACAAAAATAGTTCCTCCTCAGGTTCGGGCTTCGCCAGCAGTGGGGGTGAGCTAAGGTAGCCTTTTAATTCTTCGAATGCCTGTTGGCATTCAGAGGTCCAACAGAAGTTCTTCGGCTGTTTGAGGGTTTGAAAGAAGGGCAAACATCGTTCGGCCGACCTCGCGACAAAGCGATTAAGAGCCACAATCCTTCCCGTGAGGCACTGAACCTCCTTGATCGACCTTGGGGCAATCATATTTTGGATGGCGTGAATTTTCTCCGGATTGGCCTCAATCCCGCACCCCGATACCATGAAGCCCAGGAACTTTCCTGAGGTTACCCCAAAAGCGCATTTGGTCGGGTTCAGCTTCATTCTGTACTTTCGAAGAGCGCCAAAGGTTTCCTCGAGGTCGGCGACATGATTTCTGGAAGACCTGCTTTTCACGAGCATATCGTCCACGTAAACCTCCATGTTTCGGCCGATCTGCTCCTTGAAGATTTTGTTCACCAGTCGCTGATAGGTTGCGCCCGCATTCTTGAGGCCGAACGGCATCACCCTGTAGCAGTAAAGGCCGCGATTAGTGATAAAAGCTGTCTTTTCTTCATCTTCCAATGCCATTCTAATCTGGTTATAGCCGGAGAACGCGTCCATAAAAGTGAGGAGCTCATGGCCCGAGGTAGCGTCCACCAGTTGGTCGATCCTGGGAAGGGGGTAGCTGTCCTTTGGACAAGCCTTATTCAGCTTTTTGAAGTCGATACACATCCTCCACTTGCCGTTTGCTTTCTTGACCAAAACAACATTGGAGATCCACTCAGGATAATTGACTTCCTTAATAAATCCGGCCTTGAGAAGCTTATCCACTTCCTCGGCTATTGCCTTCTGCCTCTCCGGGGCATGACTCTGGATTTTTTCTTTCGTCGGCCGATGTTTAGGGTCGACCGCCAGATGATGTTCCATGACTTCTGTGTTGATCCCCGGCATATCCGCCGGGACCCATGCGAAAACGTCCGCATTTCTTCGGAGAAAATCCATAAGACGCGTCCGCACCTCCTCCCCCAGGTTGGAGCCAATTAACACCACATGCTCTGTGTTCCCATCATTCAGAGGGATTGGTATTAGGTCTTCAATTGGACCGCCCCTCTCTTCAGTGAGGTCATTGCGAGCATCCAATCCATCGACCGGACAGGGGTCCGCTTGATCGCTTCTTTGCAAGGCAATGTTGTAGCAATGCCTGGCCAGCGCTTGGTCTCCCCGGACTTCTCCGATCCCCTGGCTGGTGGGGAACTTCAGTTTCAAATGGTAGGTTGAAACAACAGCTCTGAGGGCATTGAGGCCGGGTCGGCCAAGAATTGCATTGTAGGCAGATGGCGCCTTTACCACCAGGAAATTCACCAGGGCTCTGGACTGCTTTGGATGCTGACCCGCGGTCACAGTTAGAGCTATCATTCCTTCCGTCGGAACGGCGTCACCGGTAAACCCTATTAAGGGGGAGCAAATCGGCCTTAGATGACCGCCAAGAGTGGCCATTCTTGAAAAGGCGTTGTAGAACAAGATGTCGGCCGAACTCTCGTTGTCGACGAGAATGCGACGGACGTCGTAATTTGCTATGTTCAAAGAAACTACGACCGCGTCGTTATGAGGGAATTGGACTCCCTGGGCATCTTCTTCAGTGAAGGCTATGGGTTCTTCAACTTTTTGCCGCTTGAGGGATGCAGCTGATGTGCTGATTGCCTCCCGCCGGGATTCCCCCGAGATGACGTTGACGGAATCCGGCGGAGACCGGTCATCCGGCCACCCTTTATCGGCGACCATAGCTGGAGGTAGTTGTGCAGAGACCACGTGAGAGGGCATCAGATGAGGGAAGGAGGATTGTGCGCCGGAAAAGATGGCCGGAAGCGGGTCCGTTGAGCGCTCCTTTAAGAACAAGGGTGCTGCGAAGGCACAGCCCTCCTTCTAGCGCCAATCCTGTTGGTGCAAAAATCTGCTTGCGTCGGAGAAGCTGGAGTCGGGGAAGCCACGGTCGCCGCCGGGACCTGCAAGGGAAGTCTAAACCGGAGGTGGGGTTGCTCCGGCAAGACCCTCCAACGCTCAAGTCAGTTCTCTGCCTCAACAAGAATGGAGTGCTCGAACGGAGAATTTAGCAGAGTTTTGAGATAAGAAATGAGCTTAGAGAATAACGTATCTGGGTCCCCCTTTTATAGGCAGAGGAGGCAACGGATTGATGGCGACGTTTGTAACCGTCTGGTAGTGGGCCACCCATTGTCAGGAGAATTTATTGCGAAGGGTAGTGGGGTAGACCCGTGGCTATAGTCATAGCCCGCCACGTAGGGCCTGTTGCAGGTAGTGGAGCGGCGTCCGTTGCCGCTAGTTGTCAGCGAGTAGTGGAATCGTGCAGCACCTGCCGCAGGGAGCGGAGCAGAATCGTGGCCGTTGACACAGCCTGTCAGAGAGTAATGGGTCTGCCGCAGGGGGTGATGGAACCGCGCGAAATCCGCTACAGGAAGTGGAACAGAATCATGGTTGTTATTGTGATCTGCCAGGGGGCGCGTATCTGTTAATCGAGGCTCGGCAGCGGTCGGGGTCCGACCTCTGTAGAAGTCCGGGAGGGGTCCTCCTTTCGGTTGGGGTCGTGGGTGGAGTTCGGCTCCCGTAGGAGTCCGGACGGAGCTTACCTGCAGTGGATACTGAAAGCAAAACCCGGCTCCCGTAGGAGTCCGGGCGGAGCCCTCTGCAATCAAAGTTAAAGGTGAAGTCCAGCTCCCGTAGGAGTCCGGACGGAGCTTACCAGCAATTGATACCGAGACGGAGCCCGGCTCCCGTAGGAGTCTGGGCGGAGCTGTTCTGCAGTTGATGTTGGAGGCGGAGCCCGGCTCCCGTAGGAGTCCGGGTGGAGCCGTTCTGCAGCTGATGTCGGCGGCGGAGCCCGGCTCACGTAGGAGTTCGGGCGGAGCCGTTCTGCAGCTGATGTTGGAGGCGGAGCCCAGCTCCCATAGGAATCTGGGCGGAGCCGTTCTGCAGTTAATGTTGGAGGCGGAGCCCGGCTCCCGTAGGAGTCCGGGTGGAGCCGTTCTGCAATCAAAGTTAAAGGTGAAGTCCGGCTCCCGTAGGAGTCCGGACGGAGCTTACCAGCAATTGATACCGAGGCGGAGCCCGGCTCCCGTAGGAGTCTGGGCGGAGCTGTTCTGCAGTTGATGTTGGAGGCGGAGCCCGGCTCCCGTAGGAGTCCGGGTGGTGCCATTCTGCAGCTGATGTCGGCGGTGGAGCCCGACTCCCGTAGGAGTCCGGGCGGAGCCGTTCTGCAGCTGATGTTGGAGGCGGAGCCAGGCTCTCATAGGAATCTGGGCGGAGCGTCTCAGTTGTTGGAGCGGAGCCGCCTCCCGTAGGAGTCTGAGTGGAGCCGTTCTGCAATCAAAGTTAAAGGTGAAGTCCGGCTCCCGTAGGAGTCCGGACGGAGCTTACCAGCAATTGATACCGAGGCGGAACCCGGCTCCCGTAGGAGTTCGGGCGGAGCTGTTCTGCAGTTGATGTTGGAGGCGGAGCCCGGCTCCCGTAGGAGTCCGGGTGGAGCCGTTCTGCAGCTGATGTCGGCGGCGGAGCCCGGCTCCCGTAGGAGTCCGGCCGGAGCCGTTCTGCAGCTGATGTTGGAGGCGGAGCCCGACTCCCGTAGGAATCTGGGCGGAGCCATTCTGCAGTTAATGTTGGAGGCGGAGCCCGGCTCCCGTAGGAGTCCGGGTGGAGCCATTCTGCAGCTGATGTCGGCGGCAGAGCCCGGCTCCCGTAGGAGTCCGGACGGAGCCGTTCTGTTCCGTCATCGATTCCGCTGGAGGTTTCGGCTGTGGGTATTTTATACCCAACAGTGACATTCACTCAGAATTATATTTCGAGAATTGATTACAAGATTCATGATTCCTAATGCTAGAACTGAAACTTTGCTTCCATCTCCAATGTTCAGGAATCTCTCGCCTTCATCAAATCTCCTATTGACCTGTAGACCCTGCATCGAATTGCAAATATGATAAGAGCTTCCGGTATCCAATACCCAGGCAGTAGTATCACAAATGAAAAAGTTGCAAGGTCTTATCATATAAGTACCTTGCTTCTTCTTTGGCCTGTTCGGGTCCAGTGCGGCAATGTATAGAGGACAGTTCCTCTTCCAGTACCCCTGCTTCTTGCAAAAGAAGCACTCCGCCTGGCTCTGGTCGGGATTGTGCTTCTTGGTCTGACCCTGTGCAGACGTCCCAACATGCAGCTGCACCTTCTTATTCTTCTTCTTCTTGTTCTTCTTTTCTTTCTTAAAGGGTTGACGACCAGAAGAAGACCCTCCCACAATATTTACCGACTCCTTATAGAGCTGGTGGTCCTTCTCAAAGTTCTGCAGCAACCCCAACAAGCCGTGGTAGTTCACTGCAGGCTTTGTCATTCGAAAATGAGTAAGGAAGGAAAGGTAGGACTTGGACAAAGAATTAAGGATTGCATCCTTATCGAGCTGCTCGTGTAGGAGAAAGCCCAGTTTACTTAGGCGCTCAATCATTTTGATCATGTACAGTACATGATCAGTGACTGAAGCTCTATCCCTCATCCGAGCATTGAAAATGGCACAACTAGTTTTGTGCCTTTCAACGTCGTCAGGCGTGCCAAAAGAGTCGTTCAACATTTGAAGCATCTCCTGTGGTTGGGTGTTCTCGAACCTGTAGCTGAACTCATCATTCATTGCCACCAGCATAATGCACCGAACGGTGGTGCGATCGTTGAGCCACTTTTGGTAAGTGTCTTGGATCACCCCTCTAGCATTCGGGGCTGGCTCCTCAGGTGCCGGATCCGTTACTACATAAAGGATCCGCTCATGCTCAAGGATGATTTTTAATTTTCGATACCAGCTATCGAAATTAGGTCCCATGAGCTTGTCATTATCTAATAATGATCGGAGCGACAGGGTAGTGGCCATAGCTGCATAAAGGAAAACCAGACCTATATTAGTACATAAATTATTAATACTAAAGACTTGGACTTTAGTCTAAAGTTTCTCTCAGTATTTTTATGAATTGGTAGCCTCAACCTCCAATTCGAGGAATTACTTTAATTCCTTAGTGGGTACTAGAATCCACACAGACTACACACGAGCTCAATTTTGGTTGGTCAACCCATGTGCATCTATGGGTAGGTTCATAATCAGTTGTTTCTCTAAACAACTTCTAGTAATTAATTTTGCCCCAGAACCTAATCAGTAGGCTTTGGCCTCCACTGAAAAAATCTGGTTAGGCCCAACCATTAACATGATTTGATTTGGTGAATCGGACCAATAAATGATCAAGCCCGACTTTGGTCGGCCAACCTAACCACCATCAGAAAGACTCAAATCAAATTATCATACTATGAATGATAATTCCATTAGTCAATAAGCACTAGGCCTTTGGGCCTCCAATGATTATTAAACTAATGGACTCATTATCACTCATTTAATGGGAGGCTATGACTTAGTTATCAATATAACTTAATTATTTTTAGGACCTAATAATTTTTTTTTTGAGGATTTTATTAAAGAATAGATGAGAAGAAAATATCCAGCCAATTTCAATCCTTCCACTGACTTCACCAAGTCAAATTAAAAAGGATTTACTTAAAACTGGTATTAGGAGCACCTAAATCAATCAAACTGATTTACCTAATGACATGGGTGAGCCCTAATCACCAAGTGATCTAATCAAAACCTAATTCACCAGGTTGGCCAGGTAAGTGAGATCAGCGATGGAGATAAGCCATTAACTCGTCAGAGATCGAATCACTGCGAGTAGCTCCCGCTTAAAAATCACTGATCAAACTACCAAATTTACCTTAGACACCAACCGGTTCATTAGTTTTAATTTGATCAACTTAGTAAATAGGGTTCCATCGCGTAGCCATGAATTAAGTCCATCTTGGTCTAGTTAAAGATATGGACCCATTCAACTACAACTATTGAAGTTGAGTCTAGAGTATCCTTGACCTAATCTAATTCAATTTTTGATTAGATTTGATCAATTACTCTAATTTAGTCTATTTCTTTAAGCTAACCTTAGGTCTAACCTAATTATGGACCTAATCCATCTAACCCATTGACCCACAAGTTTATACAATTGTCTTAGGTCTTAATTCACAATTCTAGACCTACTAGACAACACTTAATTCTTTTAATTAAATATTTGGGCTGATGGATCAAGGTTTGGCATTTCGAAAATAATTTTTAAATTTGAAAGGTTTTATTTTCTGTTCACCAAATATGTTGACTTATTACACAAATATATCAGCATATTTCATAAATAGCAATCCTATTGCTAATTACATAACAGAAAATAACTCAATCAAAATAAATCATGAATATTCCTTTCGCTGCTTCATCTGTATGGGATATAATCGCATCGGCACTCCTACCACCATAGGAGACCCCATCGAATGGGAAGAGAGGGCCTTTAAACCCTACTTTTCTCCTATGATCGGACGGCCATGGCAACCAACCCAATTCGATTACTTGCTACTTGGATCAAGTATATCTAAATATATCAATTTTAAAATTTAAATTTTAAATTTTAAATTTTAAATTTTGAATTTCAAATTTCAAACAAATTTCAAATTTTAAATTTTTGAATTTCAAATTTTGAATTTTAAATTTTAAATTTTAAATTTTGAATTTCAAATTTGAAATTTCAATCAAATTTTAAATTTCAAATTTTGAATTTTAAATTTTTAAATTTTGAATTTTGAATTTCAAATTTTAAAATTTAAATTTTAAATTTTGAATTTTAAATTTTTGAATTTTGAATTTTGAACAACTTTCAGAATTCAAATTTCAAATTTTAAATTTAAACTTTTAGATTACAACTTAATCTACGCATGCAAATATATATATCATATCTAAGAACCTGGCTCTGATACCATTTGTGGGAAAAATCAGTGCAGGGGTAAAATAATAATTTTAAAACTTTTCAAAATCATTATTTTACAGTGAAAAATATTAATTAATCTAATTAATTAATAAAAATTTATCCTACACTAGGATCTAAATATGATATATAGCATGCATGCATTTAAATTTAAAATTTGAATTTGAATAGTAAATATTTTACTGTAATGTGTTCAGAACACAATACCTTTGTGCGGGTAGTAGATCGCCGCAGTCTGATTACCGTCGGGAGAGTCTGATCATCATGATGTAGCCACACAGCGTGTCTGGCCTCTGTGGATCGTCCACACGAAGCTCCCGATCTGATCGACTCCTCACGAGTGTTAGATCGTTGTAGAGCCCTTTCGACGGCCGATGCTGATCGAACTCCTTCGATCGATGTCTGCCAATTCTTTGGATGCTCCAAATCATCAGCAGACATTCTTGAGAGGATGTTGAAGATCTTCCTGAAATTAGGTGGGCTCACGACACTCGTAGCTCACCTTCTCACTTTCTGAACTTCAGGCTGAAACCCTGAAGAACTCACTGAAATCCTGCGCACACTTTTTCTTTCTTTTCTTTCTTTTTCTCTCGGAAGGATATTGACCTTCACCTTGCACACAAGGATTCCTCACACCCAGATTTTCTTCCAAAATTTTTCTTGCACACGCGCCACTCTTCTCCTCCTTTTAAAACAATGTCAAACTTCTTATCCACGTGAGAGGATAAAGATGAGTAATTGTACATTTGAATTCAAATCAAATTTTGAATTCAAATGGAAATCAATTTATCCCTATCCACTAAGGGTGTGAGAAGAGGAGGGCGTGGCTTAATTTGTGCATGAGTGATTTCATGAGAAACATTTTCTCGTGTAATAAATGGGGCGTTAAAAGAGGATAAGGTCAAGGCGCTAAGATTGGTTGCTCATTCAAATTCAAACTTTTATTTTGAATTTGAATGGCCAACTAATCATCCTTATCCACTCATTTGGTGCATTAAAGTAGGATGTGAGGAGGGCTTTGCGTGAGGAAAAATTCATGAGAACTTCCTTCTCGTGAATTCAAATGGGCGCAGTGGAAGTGAGGTGGCACAGGGAGAATGGGTCAAGGTGGTTTCATTATTTAAACCAACCTAATTGAACCAAATAAGTTAGGCCCAATTAGACTAATTTAAATCCAACTTAATTAGGCTTAATTAGGCTTAATAAAATTCTAATCAAATCAGGAATTGATTAAGCCCAACCTCTGATCAAATCAGGGACCAAACTATCTCGACGATTAGGTCAACTCTTAACCTATCGGGTCAAACCCAACTGAATCCAATTCAATTGGACTTGATCCAAAATTAATTACTCAATCAAATTGAGTTAATTAGTGATCAAATCACTAATTAAATCTCTAATAGATATTGAGTCCAAATCCGATGGGTAATCGGGCATCAAAATTCATCGATATGTAATCCTGATCGAAGAGTCCTAAACCAGTGGGACTCTTGACCCCGGTACCCAAAATGTGTGGGACTCGTGATCAGAGAATCCTGATTCTCGATCATAGAGTCTCAGACGTGTAGGACTCATAGTCTACGAGCATTAGGACTCTTCATCAGCCATCAGATCAGATAGGAACCTCTAATGTGTGTGACCTCGCAGGTTCGAACCTAAGCCGGTAGCACAGGAACCAATTCCTGTACTAATCAAAGTGACCATCTAGCAATGGTACCCGACGATCGAATAGGTCGAATAGTCACAATCGCAACACTCAGAACCTACGTGAATATGGTTACTGTATAATTCATCCTTTTGACCTCTGTGTTTAGGACGACTCAGAGTTAAACTGTCCACCTTGATTAGATCATCTGAATCGTGCTCAACTCAAACAGTCCTGTGACTCCTCACAAAGACTACCCTGGCCAAGATTTTGCTAAATTGAAACACGACTGTACATAGCTCCTAAACTGGAGTGGTCAATCCCATCTTGACACACGCACCGATAAGTCAAGTACTTGACTACACCCAGGAGCCTTCCGTCACTGAATTAGAAATTCAGGTAGTCTAGTACCTTAGTGCAGTGAGTTGCTTGCAAGTCACCGTGGCGATCTCAGATCGGAGCGACATTTATACCCATATTCCATCGAAGCAAATCTTGACAGCAGAAATAGCTCCGAAGTCGGTCACGTTCAGTGCAGATGTACCCTTACATCTCACCTGTATACCATACCAGTGTCTCCACACTCATTGGTTAAGAGGACAACCAACCTATATGGCACACAACGACCTATGCTTGATAAACATTGTCGTCCTTGGTAACAATGTATCATTTGGTCGCGAACAGATTAAGGACTAAATGACAAATCCTCCTTTGTCGAGTCTAAATAGTCCTAAGGACTTCACCACAACATAGGAGTTCATTAGAAGATGAAACATTTTGTGATGAAAAATGCCAAAATAATTTTTATTAATTCATAATTCATGTACATATACAAAAATGAGCATAACTATCAACAGACTGACGATTGACTTTGGAACACTATTCCCAACAGTTTGAAAGTAAGTAGACGGACATAAAAGTCAGAATGGACCTCACCAAAGTGATCCTACCCATCATCGAGAGAGCCAGGGACTGCCATCCTTCTAGACGCTCCTGGATTTTCTACTCTATTCTAACATAGTCCACCATCCTCAACCTGCAACCTGAGATAGGAATCCCCAGATACTGAAGAGCCCCACTGTTCTCGACTACACCTAACCAGTCTTGAATCAAGTGCCACAGTTGTGCTGACGTCTTCAGATTAAAGAGTACCACTGACTTGGAAAGATTCACATTTTGACCCGAGGCACTACAGTAGTCCAAAGTCCTCCTAAAGCCAATGACATTCTGGAGCGTGGCCTAGCCCAACAGCAAGCAGTCATCTGCGAATAGAAGATGCGACATTGGCTAAACCCCTGGGATAGAAACATAGGGGTCTAAGCCTGTCCCAAGGGAGGCAGCACGAAGAGCTCATAAAAGGGCATCAGCACATATAATAAAAAGATAGGTAGATAAGGGACAACCTTGGTGCAAGCCAACTATGGAGTGAAAAAACTTTGATGGCGTCCCATTAATCAAGATAGCAAATGACGGACTCCAATTGCATGCCATAGTCTAGCCTATCCATCGGAGATGGAAATCGAAATCCAAAAGAGCCTCCTCCCTGAAGCGCCAACTCATATGATCATAAGCTCGCTCTATATTGAGCTTGATTGCCATAAGACTGCGGCGAAGTGTAGCATGGCTGAGATCATGCATTAACTCCTGTTCTATAAGAAGATTGTCAAAAATGATGCGACCGTCAACAAAAATATCTTATTTTGGAGAGATTAGTCATGAAAGGATAGACTTCAATCTACATACCATCAGCTTGGCATAGACCTTGTACATGGTTATGCATAGGCTGATTAGTCAGAAGTGGCTCAGTTCGGCTACATCCTATCACTTCGATAACAAAGTAATGAAAGTTTAGTTTTAAAATTCTGACATCTGACCAGTTGCAAAGAACTCCTACATCGCAGTCACAACCTCAAAATGAATAATAGGCCAACATCTTCGAAAGAAGAGTAGAAAAAACCATTAGATCCAAGGGCCTTGTCCTCCTCCTCCATAGACTAAAGAGTTTTCCACACCTCATCCTCGGACACAGGCTTAATAAGATCCCTATTCTCCTACTCCAAGATTATATTGCTAGGAGAGGATGGTCAAACAGAATGGCTCCCCTCCAGCAGCATAGTCCATCTCAACCTGAAGAATCCCACAATCTCTTGCTTCAAGGCTTCATCATCAGTAACCCACTGACCCCCAGTGTAATACCCAGTCCCACAGCACAAATCACAAAGCATAGAAAAAAATAAAAGAAAAAAGAAAAAAGAAAAAGAAAAGAAAAAAAGAGAGAGAGAGTTTCTCTCTCTTCTCTATCCTTCTTTTTTGTGTTGAATCTTACTTTCTCTCCTTAATTTCTCTCTATACAGACTTTCTCTCTCTAAAATTTTCTCTCTCTAAATTGATTCTCTCTCTTGATGGATTTCTCTCTCTCAAAGTTATTTTTCTAAGATTAGCCTAATGAAAGGCTTCCTTTAGATGATTTTGATCGAGTTTAGTGAAGAGTTCGATCCTAAGTAGGGTTTTGATTTAGGATTTGTTTAGATCTAATTTTGAATTAGAATTAATGCAAGAATATAATTTTGAATAATAGATACTGAAGAATCTCCTAAAGGTTAATCGATCTGTTCACTCAGTGATCTGTGAAAGGTAAGTAATGAATCATTTTTTTGAGATATTTTATATTTATTTTAAAAATAAATAATTATTTTTTAAAATTATGCATAACTTATGAAATTGTGTTTGAATAAAAAATAATTTTGAAATACTATGATTTATTGATTATGCATATGTTCAGTAAAAATTATGATATATTATGATACAAAAATATTTTAATATAGATCGAATTTATACTCTTAGTCTAACTATATTTCAGTGGGCCCCGTCAATGGGGATAATACATTGGTAATCAGTGGGTCCTGTCAATGAAAATTATATGTTGGTATTCAGCGGATCCTGTCAGTGAAGGTTGTGCGCTGGTATTTAGTGGACTTTGCCAATGGGGATTGTGCGCTGGTATTCAGTGGATCCCACTAATGAAGGTTAAACGTTGATCATAGTCATGGCTGTTGAGTTAGTGAGTGCTTTGATTTGAATCGAATTTATGATTATATTGTATATAAATATTTGAAAAGATTGGATTTACTGTGAATTAGCATGAAATATATTTTTATATTTATTTATAGTATTGTTCTTGAATATTATATAATATCTAAAATATCTAGTTGAGATATTTGTTACTTACTGGGACTGAGCTGTCTAGCTCATTACTTCTCTATTTATTTTTTTCAGATTCAGATAATTAATTACGAGTGTGGGTAATAATATTGGGACAGAGCTTTTAGAGGCGAGATTTAGCATCATCAACTTCTTTGAACTTAGATCTATTATTTTATTTTTAGTGAAACTTTATTGGATGTAAGATATTTGATTTAGTTATTTGAATTAAAGTTGAATAGTAATTATTTGAATCTTATTCCACTGTGATGCATTGATATCGTAATGAGATGTCTTGCATACTTATGGAGAGAATTCTTCGTAAGTATGTGGTGGTTTCTATGACCCTTGACTCATGATCTCGGATCAGGGATATGACACCAACCTCCCTGAGTGCCCTAATCTGGTTTCTATACCCCAAATAATAGTGACTTGATGAAAAAACTTTATGTTTCGATCCTCTATTTTGATCCATTGCACCTTGGACTTTTGCCTTTAGAAAATCTCCTACTGCCTCAAAAGAGAGTGGTGGGTGGAAAGTATGCTCTAGAAGTCAGCCAGCTCACAATCTGTGAGCTCATCCTTCCAATTCTTATGCTCTTGGAGATTCAATATAGAAGTCTCGATGCCCTCAAGCTGTCAAAAAATATCACCCACCTCTACTCTGTTCCACCTCAACAACTGCCTCCTCATCAAGTCAACTCTGTAGGACACCTAGTATCTGGCATCATCCCGAACCGACATCCTCCAAACTCCCTCATAATGTCTCGGGATTGAGGATAGAAAAGTCTAAATTTCTCAAACTAAAAAGGGCTCCTTTAAGAGATGGCTATATCCATATCAAACAAGATCGGATAATAATCAAAGGCAATCCTAAGAAGGTGCCAAATCATGTAAGTTGGATGGTGCTGAATCCAACTAGCAGTCGCAAGGACCCAATCAATTCTCTCCCACACCCTAGCCCTACCATGATAGTTATTACACCAAGTAAATCATGGACCAATGAAGCCGAGGTCAGTCAAGCCATTCAATTGTATAAATCCCTGAACTTTCTATATTCTACTTCCTCCATATAGGGTCTACCCCCTTTTTCTCCTGAGGTTCAAGAATACAACTGAAATCACCCCCGACCACCAATGGAACCCTTTGGTCAATCAAAGTCAACACCTCCTGCCATAAGATACACTTTTTCTATACTCAATACTAGCATAGACACCAGATGAAATCCAAATGAAACTATTCATTTCAGTAATCACAATAATCACTTGCTAAGAACATTGATGAAAAACATCTACAGAGGTAACACCAACCTTCCAAAGAACAATAATATCTACTGAAAAACCTTGGGATTCCACTGTATAGAACCCCTGATTAGGTGGGAACCTTCTCCGAGTCCAAGCAAGGCTAGGCCTAGACAATCTCATTTCCGTCAAAACACAAAATATAGAACATGCTGATGCATCATTCGTCGGAAGATAGAGAGGAAAGATGGTTTTCCTACACCTCTCACATTCCAAAGTAGCACCTTCATTGCATATCAGAACAAGAGGATGTAGGGACCCAGATCAAGTCTGCCGAAGCTCCTCCATCATCCAAAGTTCCTGTCGCTTCAATCTTCGAGGTAGATGGGTCATGGCCTCCTTCCAAGGCCCACTTTAGATAGCCCAATGTGTCATCATGGCTTGCCACCAAAGCTTCAACGGGCACTCCATCTCTGAATCATGCTAAGTGACAGCTCCATCCCCCTAGACTGCTTCTCCATCGCTCGCAGACATGATCGGTTGGTCCATCAACGGGATCATCTCCTTGAGCTCCTTCTTATGCTGTGACTCTCAAGACTCTTCCGAGCTCTCTGCAACACTCCCCTTGCCAAATGTGGGCCCAGGAGAGGCACCAGAGATGGCACCGAACACTAGCTTGGGACCCAGCGACATCACCATCAAACATCCATCGAATCCGACAAGCTCTAGCACCACCCACTTTCGACTCTATCCCTTCTGATGCTGATCCAAGCACCATTGAGAGTTTCCCACTGGAGCCCTTCAATGAACTCGCTTGGGCCGATCTACGGGCTAGGCTCCATGCCCATTTCAGCCTCAGTCCACCAACATCAGACATATAATGGTCCGTTAGGTTGGCCTCATCTCTCGAGCCCGTAGCAAACTCTATCAATTTTGGATCTGAGTTAGCCAACAACTAGAACCCGTTCATTGAGTCAACTTGCTCCGCACTGTTCGAGTTCGAGCCATCCCAACTCTTCGTCGGTGAACACACCAGGCTGCCTTCGATGGCTTCTGCCAACCATCGAATACGACAGCGAGCCGAGAGAGATCACCAGTTGCTTAGGTGAACCCAGGCGAGAGAGAGAGAGAGAGAGGAACTTGGGCAGGAGGAAGATGTGTTGGGATCCGCCTCCTTCCTTAGCTTCGTCAAAACCCTAGCTTGACAGGGTTGGCGAATTCATGATGTTGTAGTCTACGGACCAAGATGAGGTTGAGTCATACTGGTCAAAGGGTCCACCTCTGGTTGAGAACCCTCCTCGATCATCGAACTGTTATAAAAAATTTTCGATAGAAGTGCACGGTCCTGGCACGCCTTCATCTCTGGCGTGAAACTACAATCTCCATTACTATGATCTAGCCGGCCGCACTTGTAGCACGCAACCGAGACGTTCTCATAAATGAAGGGCTACCAGAAAGGCCTCTGTTGGCCCCTAATTGAGACACTATGCTTCAGCAGCTCCATCGAATCAAGCTCCACCCTACTTCTAGCAAAATCGATTTTTTAATATCGATCCGTGAAGTCGTCCGGTGCCATTGGGTCCCAACTTCCGATGCGATCTCCATCAGCATATCTACTTCCTGATATTCCATCGATAGGCTAGGAAGTCGCACCCAAATCATAATCCGACGAACAATGTTAGTACCTGGGACAATCAAGAGTTGGCCGGTGATGAATCATGGCTTCGGCAAGAATTCCCTACAATCCTCCGCAGATGTAAATCAATCAAATGATGATCTTCAACCAAGGCGAATGAATCGGATCATATTGTAGTTTCCTCTGATCCTGATTCTTTCCGATCCATTCTGTCGGTGCCCACCAAGACTCCGGACCAACACTGAGACACCGTCTCATTTTTCGAGACTCCGTCTTTGCCTTCGAGAACTCTAAAACCTTGATAGAAAACCTCTGAAGCTACTCTACCTCCTTCGAGCTAGCTTTGTACACCATCCACCAGGCCATCCAAGTCTCTGTTCCTTTTCTGTCACCGAAATCTGATGACAAACGACCACCGTCGCTAATGCTCTTGTCCTGCTCCGCCATTAGATCTCCTGCAACACTGCCTCAGAACTCCTGTAAACTGTTTGATAAAAGATCCAAAAAGATCCAAGAGCTGTATGATTTTTGACAAAATCCTCCGAATGTGCCCTCCATCGTAGTATCCATACTTCTGATTTTTTTTTTTTAATGCTAATCAAATCATAGATAATCTTTTCTCCCACTTAAAACCATATGATGGCCACTCCTTGATCCAGCAACAATGAGACGAGCTCGTATAGAAACCTCAAAGTATTCACTAACTTCTTTGATTAAAAATAATAAGAAAATTTTTATTTATTTTTAAAATTAAATATTATTTAATTCTAAAACTTTGACTTGAAATTTTAACCTAAGATATATGATCTTTTGTGATTTGCATACTCACATATCATGACTTGCTTTGATCCCATGTCAAAATATGTGGTAATAATCAAATATGCATAGGATAGAAATTATGCAAAGTCACAAATCAACGAGTTAGAAAATATATCTTGCACCGAATATTCAATATTGGTGAGATCTTCCTTATCCCGTGCAATCATGTATCACAGTCAAATATATGCACGGTCTACCCGAGATTGTGAGGCAATCTGGTCTTTAAAAATATTGTATTATAACAGTTTTTGTTTGCCCTAAGAAATGGTATTTCCGAGTTTTTGCATGAAAAACTTCAATCATAGCTAGCTATTATAATCATGCCGTAAAGGAAATTACCGGACAGTAACAAGAAAATAACAGAATTATCTTCCGATTCACTTTTCATTAGATAAAAATATTATTTTGCAAACCATATAATCTCTTTTGGGAGAGAGTTGAAACAAAAATTTATATTTTGAAAGGAACAATACTTAATCGAGAGAAGGGTACAAGCAAAAAGGACTATTATTTATGTTTTCTCTTATTTGTATATATTATGTAAGCGGGAGATGCCAAATCGACATAACGGCCTCTGTGTTAGTTACGACCCAATTATTAAAAATCTTGCTTTCAGCTATCGGCTGTAAAATATCAGTCCCATCCTACCGAATTGTAACATTCGCAGGTAATGCCGACTGAATGACTTATTTGAAAAGAAATTAGTTGTTATGTACCAAAAGAAATAATACAATATCAACAACCAAAGATAATGTGATTGACCTTCCAATTAAGCCATGTCTTCTGCCAAGTTGCATATCATCATCGATATCGGATTGTGCTCAAACTGGTGCAAGGTGCAAAAGATGACCATCCTCTCTTTGTGCAACAAGCCCTACTTTTGAGCCACACCACAGTCCACCAAGGCTCAGTTTGTTCAGTCCAAGGCTGTGAGAATGATTGATGCGAACGTTGGGCCCCTAGCTGACCTCTGCTGTCCCACATTTCCACATTCACTTGTATCACAGATGCCTAGTTGTAAACTTCCAAGTCCTGGTCACTTTCCTGAACTTTTACATCACTTTTTATGTTTTCTTTCAGCAGTGGATGAGATCCAACCACATTAATTCATCCATTCTTGGATCCTATTTTTCATCCTTCAAAGATCACTATTTAAAACCAGCCAAATATTTGCACACCTTAATGGGGAGGCACACTCGCCTCCTATCATTTGCTGATACAGAGACAATTAGTGTGTTGAACTCATGTGCCACACCAACCAATACATGATGCAAGATCAACTATAATTTGGTACGGAAAATTAGAGGATAGGGTTGTATCTTTCATGTGAAAGAAGGATTAACCATCCTTCGCACGAATCCACCATTGGATCGTGCAACAGTTGCTTTAAGATCTGTGCAGATGGATGAATCAAAAAGTTCAGTGTGCTTTGAGAGCTGTACAGGGTGCGAATCCAACAGTCAACATTGTGAATCACTCTTTTGCACGAAAGATACAACCCAAACATGAAGTTAGAAATGTTGAAACGAAAATAGATGGTGTCCCATGTTTGACAAGGTCATGAACCATCTGATTGGCTCCCCAATAATGACTAAAAGGATGAAACAGACAGTAGTTTCTGAACAGAAAAGTTTACAGAGCTTCTAGGAACACATAAATGATGAAATAGATAAAATGACGGTAAATAAAATGTAGAGTGAAGCAAGTCAGATGCGATCTGGTGACCTGACCATGCAGCTGCCTGGACTGAATTCTGCAACTTCATCATTAAATGACGGATTTCTGAGCAATGCTGGGACCAGGCCTTGCACAGAAAAGGCATACTCCAAGTAGAAGAATTTTTTCTTCAATATCAGTCACACTTGACTGGCTCCAAAGTAATGCATCTTGAGGTTTTAAATGTATTCATGCTAACAATATTATATATCCAAACAAAACACACGTATGTGCACACACCCTCCAAAGCAAATCACCAGCACGATTATATAAACTTAGTAGCTTGATGTTTCAAAGATATTCATAAAAATGCAATCATATATCCAAGCATAACATAAACACAATCCCACGCACACACACCAACACATATAAACTGTGTCTTGAGGTTTCAAAGATATGCATACTACAACAATTATATATCCAAGGAAATACGCGCATGCAAACACATCCACACACCCCAAAGCAAAACACCAACACAGTTATATATACCATGTATCTTGAGGCTTCAAGCATATCCATACTAATGCAAATATATATCCAAGTAAAACAGAGGCACAAGTGCACAACACCACTCCCCAGAAAGACGACACAATTATATTAACTAATGACATTTCTTTGTATAACAACATCTCCAAGTTCTAATAGCTTCAACATTATATTATAATTTCTACGGGAATTTGTTTTGCTCACCTCTGTGATTTTTCTTTGCACGTCTTTATTTGGAAGCAAAAGGCACAGATGCACCGTGCAAGCACACGAAGCAAAAAACCAACACAGTTCTATATATTTACAAGATTTCTATGAGGTAGATTACACAGAGTAAAAACCTTTTCAAATTCTAATAATTTCAATATGGTATTATAATTTCTATGAGCCTTTGTTTTGCTCACCTCCGTGATGTTTCTTTATAGATCTTTATTTGGAAGCAAAAGAAGAGAAACTTAAGTCAATTTAAACATATGACTACCATACACTTTGCAAATTTCAGAAAAGTGGGGAAGTCACAAGGAAAAGGCTCTTCACATGTTCCTCAGCTATTGCTAGAACCCTTCCTCTCTTCATTTTATGCATGCTGGGCAGTTTGATGGGCAATTACTAATCATCACCAACTGCCAGACATGGTCCAAAATTCAGATTCTAACATCATCGAGCCATCCAGAGAAAACTTTTGGAGTGTACCTGGAGAAGATTGCTCGCCGGTTTTATAGTTACAACTTACTATATAATAACAGTCCACTGGGAAAGGGAGGTGCAATCGGCACATCAGTGCACTAAAGTAAAGCATGTATTCTGGACCTTTAGAGCTTTTTCATACAGTCAATGGACTTCTTCAGAAGATGTTCTAAGAAACTATAAAAGTGTAAAAATTGTCCACTCTACACTGTTAGTAACATATGAGTCATTAATCCATCCCATTTCATCTGAGCCAAGTCCTCTATCCAAACAGTACATTACCTCTCTCATTAGGACCTCCAACATCTCAACCAACGATCATCAACTCAGAACCCGACCCCATGCGAGCCAGCCAATGGTATGAGTCGCTACGACCCCGTGCCGAGCCCGAACTGACACGAAAACAAGAGATGAACCTGGGAGGAAAAGAAAGAAAGAGAAGAGGTGGGGGGGAGGGAGGGAGAGGAAGGGAAGGAAATAGAGGCCAGCGGACCGACGGTGGCCACTGGAGGACTGCCAGGCCACTAAGGCTCCGTGGTCCTCTACGAGAGAAAATGCGAGAAGAGAGGAGATAGAGAGAGGGGAAGGGAGAGGAGGAGAGAGCGGAAGGTGGTGGGGAGGTTGTCAGAGGGCCGCCAGGTGGCCGTCGTGACCGCTAGACGGTCCAAAATTGCCTCATTGCTGGCTTCACTGTATATAGTGTTTTTTTAAAAAACATGAGGAAAACAGGGACGAACCCCTATTTTGAACCCACGGGATAATTTTGGACCATCCGACGGCCACCCAACGGCCCTCTAACAGTCTCCTCGCCACCTTCCGCTCCCTCCTCTTCTCTTCCTTCCGCTCTTTCTCTCCATCTCTCTTCTCGCATCTCACAGAAGATCGAGAGCCCCGGAGGCCTCAGCGGCCATCCGACAGCTTCGGCAGGCCACCGACGGCTTTTCCCTTTCCTTCCATCCCCTCGTCTCTCTCTCTACCTTTTTTTCTTCTCTCTTGCTCTGTCTTTGCCAACGTTCTGAATCGAATGCCCAAACCGCACTAATTAGCCACTGGCACAGTTTGACACGCCTCAAACTGTCTGGTTCATGGCGGTTCGGTGAACCAAGCTCTCAATAGCTCTGAAGTGCACCAACTTTAACTAAACTTTTGTAAAAATATTTGCTCATTAATAAATATTATATTGTGTACCACGAAGCTAAAGTTACAGTAGTGTATGCAAAAATACATTGAGTGACACTACTTGATGAGTTTCGGTTGTGCTGATTCTTTCCTTTCCTTCTTTCTTTCTTTTTTTGCTTGGAGTATGCTATCCTGCATGTTCCATAATGCTGAAAATAAATGATAATGATCACTGCACTATGAATTAAGTACCACCATAAATTTCTGTCCAATAGTATGTATATAAAACTTGATAGGATTCACATCATAGGATTGGCAACTATCAACCATTTGGCTGCCAATAGGATAGAGTTCCTCCTCCAAACAGAATTTGGCAATAAAACTGGCAGAACAAGCAAAGTGAATCTTAATATATCATTACCCAATGGATCTAATGTTAACACAAACCCCCCCCCCAAAAAAAATAGGCATGATGAACTTGCCAATTGCAATCAGAGACAAGTCATTCACAATAAAATATGACTTGGTCTTGTTATTTTACTCACACACTGGTACTATCATCCAAACCTACTCTTCAGAACAAGGTTTCCAAATCCTGAGATATCAGTTGTCTTGATGAGTTCCATATTTCTTTACCAATATGATAAGTCGGGATTTTTGGAGGGAATCAAGATTTCCACAGATCTTCGTTGATGTTTTAGCACCAAATTATTGATATCTCAGCCAACACATGCAAATCCAAGATTATCAACTATAGTTAACTATTAACTTTGAGATAGATTTTATTAGTTAAGAAAAACCTCACTAAAGAAATTTAAAAAAAGTGATCGAAAATATCGGTCTATATGAATATTATTGTATCGGTCAATATTTCAGATTTTATTGGTTTATATCAACTGAGATAATAGGGCTAAGATTTTCACATACATCATACTAGAGGGTGCCCAATACTGATAGAAACCAAGATCTAAGCCAACATGAAAACCTTGCTTCATAAGAAACATGGTAACTCAAGGTCAAACTAGTTGCAATGTTTTGAAAGACTGTGGGCACCCAAAAACCAGACCGACCTGCCTGGTGCGTGGATACTAGATAGGTACTGTTGGGTATAAAAATACCCACAGCCAAAGCTCTCAGCGGAATCAACTACAGAACAGCTCCGCCCGGACTCCTACGGGAGCCGGGCTCCGCCTCCGACATCGACTACAGCACAGCTCCGCCCGGACTCCTACGAGAGCCGGGCTCCGCCTCCGACATCGACTACAGCACAGCTCCGCCCGGACTCCTACGGGAGCCGGGCTCCGCCGCCGACATCGACTACAGAACAGCTCCGCCCGGACTCCTACGGGAGCCGGGCTCCGCCGCCGACATCGACTACAGCACAGCTCCGCCCGGACTCCTACGGGAGCCGGGCACCGCCGCCGACATCAACTACAGCACAGCTCCGCCCGGACTCCTACGGGAGCCGGCTCCGCCGCCGACATCAACTACAGCACAGCTCCGCCCGGACTCCTACGGGAGCCGGGCTCCGCCGCCGACATCAACTACAGCACAGCTCCGCCCGGACTCCTACGGGAGCCGGGCTCCACCTCCGACATCGACTACAGAACAGCTCCGCCCGGACTCCTACGGGAGCCGGGCTCCACCGCCGACATCGACTACAGCACAGCTCCGCCCGGACTCCTACGGGAGCCGGGCTCCGCCGCCGACATCAACTACAGCACAGCTCCGCCCGGACTCCTACGGGAGCCGGGCTCCGCCTCCGACATCGACTACAGTACAGCTCCGCCCGGACTCCTACGGGAGCCGGGCTCCGCCTCCGACATCGACTACAGCACAGCTCCGCCCGGACTCCTACGGGAGCCGGGCTCCGCCGCCGACATCGACTACAGAACAGCTCCGCCCGGACTCCTACGGGAGCCGGGCTCCGCCTCCGACATCGACTACAGCACAGCTCCGCCCGGACTCCTACGGGAGCCGGGCTCCGCCGCCGACATCAACTACAGCACAGCTCCGCCCGGACTCCTACGGGAGCCGGACTCCGCCAACGACTTCAACAGCAGGTAGACTCCGCCCGGACTCCTACGGGAGCCGGACTTCGTCAACAACTTTAATTGCAGGAGGACTTCGTCCGGGCTCCTACTAGAGCCGAACTCCGTCCTCAACTTCGACGATTACAGACAGACTGCGTCCGGACTCCGTCCGGACCCCCACGGGACCCGGACTCCGCCAACGACTTCAACAGCAGGAGGACTCCGCCCGGATCCCTACGGGGGCCGAACTCCAACCGCTGCCGAGCTTCAGCCAGCAGATCGGCACTCCCAGGCCACAATCACGGCCACGATCCTGCTCCACTCACTACGGCGGACTCCGCGCAGCTCCATTATTCTCTGACAGGCTGTATCAACGGCCATGATTCTGCTCCACTCATTGCGGCAGACCCTACGCGACTCCATTATTCTCTGACAGGCTGTATCAACGGCCATGATTCTGCTCCACTCCCTGCGGCGGGCGCCGCGTGACTCCACTGCCTGTAACAGATTCCACGTGGCGAGCTACGGCGATAGCCACGACTCCGCTCCACTACTCTTCGCAGTAAATTCCTCCTGACTGTGGGTGGCCCACTACCTGGCAGTTACAAATGTCGCCATCGATCTATTACCTCCCCGCCTATAAAAAGGGGGACCCAGATACGTTATTCTATAAGCTCATTTCTTATCTCAAAACTCTGCAAATTTCTCCGTTCGAGCACTCCATTCTTGTTGAGGCAGAGAACTGACTTGAGCGTCGGAGGGTCTTGCCGGAGCAACCCCACCTCCGGTTTAGACTTCCTTTGCAGGTCCCGGCGGCGACCGCGGCTTCCCCGACTCCAGCTTCTCCGGCGCAAGCAGATTTTCGCACCAACAGGATTGGCGCTAGAGGAAGGGGTGTGTCTTCGCAGTACCCTTATTCTTAAAGGAGCGCTCAACGGATCCGCTTCCGGCCATCTTTTCCGGCGCTCAATCCTCCTTCCCTCATCTGATGCCCTCTCACGAGGTCTCTGCACAACTACCTCCGGCTATGGTCGCCGATAAAGGGTGGCCGGATGACCGGTCTCTGCCGGATTCCGTCAACGTCATCTCGGGGGAATCCCGACGGGAGGCAATCAGCGTACCAGCTGCATCCCCCAAGCGACAAAAAGTTGAAGAACCCATAACCTTCACTGAAGTGGACACCCAGGAAGTCCAATTCCCTCATAACGACGCGGTCGTAGTTTCCTTGAACATAGCAAATTACGACGTCCGTCGCATTCTCGTCGACAACGGGAGTTCGGCCGACATCTTGTTCTACAACGCCTTTTCAAGAATGGCCACTCTTGGCGGTCATCTGAGACCAATTTGCTCCCCCTTGATAGGGTTACCGGTGACGCCGTTCCGACGGAAGGAATGATAGCTCTGA
>NW_027332420.1:3480363-3505070 GCF_000442705.2 Elaeis guineensis
CAAAAGGAGAGGGAGAATGGATTTCGGAAGGAGGAAGACGAGCGTGAGGGTCGGCTCACGAACAGTAATTCAAAATATAAACCCTTCAGCCCGTTGGAAGTTGCTGGGAATTACAAGTTTGCCATTGAGTCGACTCATGAGTCGACTCATGAAGTTCAGAAAATCAGAAAAAATGTGAATAAATTCCAGAAAAATTTGAAATTTGGGGAGAAGGAGTTTAGCTTTAAGATGAGTTTTTAGAATGAAAAACTTGAGCTTTTGGGACCAAGAAAGGTGTTGGAAATTAAGCTCTAAGAAATTTTGACCATAAATCATTGGAATTTGAAAATTAATTCAGGCAAATGTATCAAGAATTCCTAGATTTCTCCTAATTTCACAGAATCTATCCTCACTAAGGCCTTTGTAAAGATATCAGCTAATTGATTTTCGGTGCAAACATATTCAAGAATTATATTTTTGTTTTGAACATGTTCTCTTTGAAGTGATGTCTTATTTCAATATGTTTGGATCTTGAGTGTTGAATAGGATTTTTAGATAGATTTATGGCACTTGTGTTGTCACATCTTATTGGTGTTTCATTAAGTTTAATTCCAAAGTCTTCGAGTTGTTGCTTAATCCACAAGATTTGAGCACAACAACTTCCGGCTGCAATGTATTCGGCCTCAGCCGTAGACAGTGCTACCGAATTTTGTTTCTTGCTAAACCATGAGATTAGGTTAACTCCAAGAAATTGACAAGTTCCACTTGTGCCTTTTCTATCTAGTTTACATCCAGCAAAGTCAGCATCAGAATATCCTAATAAATCTATTTGTGAGTCCTTAGAGTACCATAACCCTAAAGTTTGAGTACCATTTAAGTATCTAAGGATTCTTTTAACAGCATTCAAATGAGATTCTTTAGGATTAGATTGATATCTAGCACATAAACAAACACTAAACATGATATCAGGCCTACTTGCAGTTAAATATAATAATGATCCAATCATACCTCTATAGTATTTTAAGTCTACACATTTACCTTCATCGTCCTTGTCAAGCTTACATGAGGGACTCATTGGTGTGCCAATGGGTTTGGAGTTCTCCATTCCAAATTTTTTGAGTAGTTCTTTGGTGTACTTGCTTTGGGTGATGGAGATTCCCTCTTTTGATTGTTTGATCTGGAGTCCGAGGAAGAAGGTGAGTTCTCCCATCATGCTCATCTCGAACTCCCCCTGCATAAGCTTAGCAAAGTCTTGACAAAGAGATTCATTAGTAGACCAAAAATTATGTCATCAACATAAATTTGTATAACTAACATATCATTTTGATTTCTTTTGATAAAGAGGGTTGTATCTACATTACCTCTTGAAAAACCATTATTTAGTAAAAATTTGCTTAGTCTATCATACCATGCTCTAGGTGCTTGTTTTAATCCATATAAAGCTTATTTAATTTAAAAACATGATTAGGAAAGGCATGATTTTCAAATCCAGGGGGTTGTTCTACATAAACTTCTTCAGCAATAAATCCATTTAAAAATACACTTTTAACATCCATTTGAAATAATTTGAATTTCATAAAGCAAGCATATGCAAGTAGAAGTCTAATGGCTTCTAATCTAGCTACTGGTGCAAAGGTTTCATCAAAATCAATCCCTTCTTCTTGATTATATCCTTTAGCAACCAATCTTGCTTTATTTCTAATTACATTACCATGCTCATCTAATTTGTTTCTAAAGACCCATTTTGTGCCAATTATTGAACAGTTTTTAGGTCTTGAAACCAAAGTCCAAACATTATTTCTTTCAAATTGATTAAGTTCCTCTTGCATTGCATTAATCCAATTATGATCTTTTTCAGCTTCTTCAATAGTTTTAGGTTCAAAATGAGATACAAAAGCACAATGATTAAACACATCTCTAAGTGAAGAGCGAGTTTTTACACCATGCATAGGATCACCAATAATTAACTCCTTAGGGTGGTTGTGAACATACCTCCATTCCTTGGGTAGGTCATTTGTACCTTGAGGTTGTTCTTGAATTTTCTCACCTATCTCATCTTGTTTGTCTTCTTGTTCCTTGTCCTCTGGAGTGGCTGAATCTTTCAGAGTGATCTCCTTCATACCTTCTATTAATGGATCTGCATCATCAACACCCTCATTCTTCCTTGAAGGAAGATCGTTAGATTCATCAAAGACAACATGAATGGACTCCTCAACTACTAAAGTTCTTTTATTAAAAACTCTAAAAGCTTTACTAGTAGAGGAGTAACCCAGAAAGATTGCTTCATCTGATTTTGCATCAAATTTACCAAGTCTTTCCTTGCTATTATTTAATACAAAACATCGGCAGCCAAAAACATGAAAATATGCAATATTTGGTTTTCTTCCTTTCCAAAGTTCATAGGGGGTTTTCTTTAAAAATTGTCTGATCAAAGCACGATTTAAAATGTAACATGCTGTGTTAATAACTTCCGCCCAAAAATATCTTGGAAGGTTGCTTTCACAAAGCATGGTACGGGCCATTTCTTCTAAGGTTCTATTTTTCCTTTCAACTACCCCATTTTGTTGGGGTGTTCTAGGAGCAGAGAAGTTATGGCCGATTCCATTCTCATCACAAAATTTTTCAAAGTCTTGATTTTCAAATTCAGTTCCATGGTCACTTCTAATATTTTGAATTGAAAATCCTTTTTCATTAGTGACTTTTCGATGAAATTTAGTGAAAATATGAAAAGTTTCATCTTTGTGTGCCAAAAAGAAAACCCAAGTAAAACGTGAATAATCATCTATTATTACAAAACCATATCGTTTTCCTCCTAGACTTGTGGTTCTAGTTGGTCCAAATAAATCCATATGCAAAAGCTCTAATGGTCTAGAAGTTGAAACAATATTTTTGGATTTAAATGAAACTCTAGTTTGCTTACCTAGTTGACATGCATCACAAATCCTATCTTTTTCAAAATTCAGTTTAGGCAAGCCATGAACTAATTCTTTCTTAATTAATTTTGAAAGAGAATGCATGCTAATGTGAGCAAGTCTACGATGCCAAAGCCAACTAGTCTCATTAACTTTAGCATTTAAGGATACTAGGCATTGCATGTCTAATTTGGCTAAATCATTTAGATCTACCATATAAACATTGCCATGTCTATGTCCTATAAATTTGATGCCATCATTAATAGGACTAGTCACAATACAAACAGATGATTCAAAAACTACTTTATACCCTTTATCACAAAATTGACTAATGCTAAGTAAGTTATGCTTTAAACCTTTAACTAACAAAACATTTTCAATATATTTGGAGGGAGTGATACCAATGTTACCTATCCCGATGATCTTTCCTTTGCCATTATCTCCAAAGGTGACCATCCCTCCATCCTTAGCATCAAGCGTGATGAATTGTGATTCATTACCAGTCATGTGTCTCGAGCATCCACTGTCCAGATACCATTTCCTGTTTTCTCCATGGGATGCTAGACACACCTGCAAACAAATATCAAGTTTTTGTTTTAGGTACCCAAGCTTTCTTGGGTCCTTTTTGGTTAGTCAAGATGGTTCCTTTTGGAACCCATATTTTCTTTACAGTTATGTTTGCACAAGTGTAAGATTTATGTCCTATTCTACCACATTTAAAACAAGTAGTATTGGTAGGCTTGTTACTTGAATAATTTACATAAATATTTTTCAGAAATTTTTGTTTCTTTAAGGGGTTATAGCCAAGTCCTGCCTTATCATATACGACCTTTTGATTTTCAAGAATCATATTTAGTTTGTTTGAACTTAAGGTGAATTTATCTACTATAGGTTTCAGCTTATTAATATCATTCTTTAGGCTTTGGTTCTCTTGAAGCAAAGTAGATTTTTCAATTGAAAGATTTTCTGCTTGTTTTACTAAAGACTGATTTTTCAATTTTAGTTCTTTGTTTTTCATTCCTAGTTTCTTCAATTCATCAATTAAATCATTGAAGGCTTCATGCAATTCTTCAAAAGTAAATTCACTAGGAGTTTCAGAAATTACCTCATTATCGTGTGCCATAAGGCACAGGTTGGCTTGTTCTGTTGAGGTCTCCTCATCGGAGCTTGAGTCGTCGCTCGCACTCCATGTGGCCATCATTGCCTTCTTTTTGAACTTTTTGGGACCTTTCTTCAATTGTGGACATTCGGATTTGAAATGCCCTGGCTTCTTGCACTCATAGCATATAAGGGGTTGATCTTTTTCTTTTTCTTTGCTTTGTTCCCCTTTTGTGAAAGGTCTCTTTCTCATCCCCTGCTTCCTTTTTCTTAGGAACTTCTTGAATCTCCGGGTGATGAGTGCCATCTCTTCATCCTGTTCTTCATCTTCTGTGTCGTCAATTTCTTCATCAGGAGAAGCTGTGGATTTGAGGGCAATGGTTCTTTTCTTTTTGACTTCATCCTCTTGATGTTGCTTCATGCTAAGCTCATGAGTCATCAAGGATCCAAGAAGCTCTTCTAGAGGTAGAGTGTTCAAGTCCTTTGCTTCTTGGATGGCAGTCACCTTGGCTTCCCAAGTTCTTGGCAATGACCTGAGAATTTTTCTTACAAGCTCACTGTTAGTATAAGATTTGCCAAGACTCTTCAAACCATTAATTATATCAGTAAAACGAGTAAACATAGCAGTTATAGACTCATCATGCTCCATTTTAAATAGCTCATATTTATGTACAAGCATGTTTATTTTGGACTCTTTTACTTGATTTGTTCCCTCATGGGTTACTTCTAACCTATCCCATATTTCTTTAGCAGATGCACAGGTAGAAATGCGATTAAATTCATTTGCATCAAGTGCACAATAAAGAACATTCATAGCTTTAGCATTTAATTGTGCCAATTTCTTATCAACCTCATCCCATTCTCTTTCGGGTTTGGTTGACTCCTCACCATCTATTATCTTGGTGGGTGTGTGTGGACCGTTCACTATGATACTCCACATATCATAGTCTAGTGCTTGTATGAAAATCTTCATCCGAGCTTTCCAATAGGTGTAATTAGACCCATTGAAAAGTGGAGGTCGGTTGGTAGATTGCCCCTCGGCTAGAGAAGTGCCGACGTGGGTTGCCATAGATCTTTGGCTCTTTGATTGTTAGATCAAAGAAGGGCTAGAGCACCGGGCTCTGATACCACTTGTTGCCCAGCTATGCAACCCAAGAGGGGGGGTGAATTGGGTTTTAAAAATTTTAGGCTTAACTAATTACTTGTAAAAATTATATATCAAAAGCTTGATGAATGAGGAGAGAGACTTTAGTTTGAGATTAATTACTTAAAACAAGAATGCAAGGATGTAATGGAGAATTAAAGAGAAACAATAAAGCATGCCACAAACACAATGATTTATAGTGGTTCGGTGCCAACCTTGCACCTACATCCACTCCCCAAGCTCCTACTTGGGAATTCCAATCCACTATACTTTGTATTCAACCCGAATACAACCGTCGGAAACTCCGACACTAGCTATCCCAAGCTAGTCCACTTGTTTTCCGGGTACAAGCCGACCCAATACACTCTGATTTCAGGTTCGGATCAACCTTTCCTTGTTTTGGAAACCCTCCAAAACAAAAACAATTACTCACAAGATAAAATCAGTTTAGAGCACAAATAAGTACAAGAATAGCTCCTTAAGTGAGCGAATATAACAATAAATACGCTTTACTCAAATGAAGAAGCCCTTCTTTGATTTCCTCAAAATGGATGAGAAAAGGAATAAAAGCTTGAGGAGTTGGTGAGCTTTGATTGAAGGCTTCTTGAAGGCTTTAAATGAACTCTTGAATGAGATTGAGAAGTTGGCTTGAGAAACCCTCTCTTGAATGCACTTGATGCCCTCTTGAATGCTCTTGATTTTCTCTTTTCAAATCACTTGAATGCCTCTTGGATATTTGGATCTCTCTCTCTCATTTGTTTTCCACCTTTTGAAACCTTTTATAGCCTTAAGAGATAAGGAAAAACAAACTAGGCAGAAAAAGAGCCGTTAGAGCACAAAAAGCAGCATTAAAAAGCAACCAAATCTGGCCAAAAACTAGCCGTTACAGGCAAATCCCGTCATATGAGTCGACTCATGAGTCGACTCATGCCTCAGGATCGATTAATTTCATAAATTATACATAATTTCATAAATTATACATAATTTTAAAAAATAATTATTTACTTTCAAAATAAATATAAAATATCTCGAGAAAATGATTCATTACTTACCTTTCATAGACCACTGAGTGAACAGATCGATTAATCTTTAGGAGATTCTTTAGTATCTATTATTCAAAATTATATTCTTACATTAATTCTAATTCAAAATTAGATCTAAATAAATTCTAAATCAAAATCCTACTTAGGATCGAACTCTTCACTAAACTCGATCAAAATCATCAAAAGGAAGCCTTTTACTAGGCTAATCTTAGAAAAATAACTTTGAGAGAGAGAAATCCATCAAGAGAGAGAATCAATTTAGAGAGAGAAAATTTTAGAGAGAGAAAGTATGTAGAGAGAGAAATTAAGGAGAGAAAGTAAGATTCAACACAAAAAAGAAGGATAGAGAAAAGAGAGAAACTCTCTCTCTTTTTTTTCTTTTCTTTTTCTTTTTTCTTTTTTTTTATTTTTTTCTATACTTTGTGATTTGTGCTGTGGGACTGGGTGTTACACTGGGGGTCAGTGGGTTACTGATGATGAAACCTTGAAGCAAGAGATTGTGGGATTCTTCAGGTTGAGATGGACTATGCTGCTGGAGGGGAGCCATTCTGTTTGACCATCCTCTCCTAGAAATATAATCTCGGAGTAGGAGAATAGGAATCTTATTAAGCTTGTGTCCGAGGATGAGGTGTGGAAAACTCTTTAGTCTATGGAGGAGGAGGACAAGGCCCTTGGATTTAATGGTTTTTTTCTACTCTTCTTTCGAAGATGTTGGCCTATTATTCATTTTGAGGTTGTGACTGCGATGTAGGAGTTCTTTGCAACTGATCAGATGTCAGAATTTTAAAACTAAACTTTCATTACTTTGTCACCGAAGCGATAGGATGTAGCCGAACTGAGCCACTTCTGACTAATTAGCCTATGCATAACCATGTACAAGGTCTATGCCAAGCTGATGGTATGTAGATTGAAGTCTATCCTTTCATGACTAATCTCTCCAAAATAAGTTGTTTTTGTCGACGGTCGCATCATTTCTGACAATCTTCTTATAGCACAGGAGTTTATGCATGATCTCAGCCATGCTACACTTCGCCGCAGTCTTATGGCAATCAAGCTCAATATAGAGCGAGCTTATGATCATATGAGTTGGCACTTCAGGGAGGAGGCTCTTTTGGATTTTGATTTCCATCTCTGATGGATAGGCTAGACTATGGCATGCAATTGGAGTCCGTCATTTGCTATCTTGATTAATAGGATGCCATCAAAGTTTTTTCACTCCATAGTTGGCTTGCACCAAGGTTGTCCCTTATCTACCTATCTTTTTATTATATGTGCTGATGCCCTTTTATGAGCTCTTCGTGCTGCCTCCCTTGGGACAGGCTTGGACCCCTATGTTTCTGTCCCAGGGGTTTAGCCAATGTCGCATCTTCTATTCGCAGATGACTGCTTGCTGTTGGGCTAGGCCACACTCCAGAATGCCATTGGCTTTAGGAGGACTTTGGACTACTGTAGTGCCTCGGGTCAAAATGTGAATCTTTCCAAGTCAGTGGTATCTTTAATCCGAAGACGTCAGCGCAACTGCGGCACTTGATTCGAGACTAGTTAGGTGTGGTCAAGAACAGTGGGGCTCTTCAGTATCTGGGGATTCCTATCTCAGGTTGTAGGTTGAGGATGGTGGACTATGTTGGAATAGAGTAGAAAATCCAGGAGCGTCTAGAAGGATAGCAGTCCCTGGCTCTCTCGATGATGGGTAGGATCACTTTGGTGAGGTCCATTCTCACTTCTATGTCCATCTACTTACTTTCAAACTCTATTTTACCCAAAACACTTGTGGGCAAGCTTGAGTAGCAGTTTCAGAACTTCTTATGGGCTTCATAGCCCAAAGAGGGTGGTGGTATACACCTGCTGGCATGGGATGTGGTCTACCAACCTATAGAGGAGAGTAGTCTAGGCATTCAGTCCTTGATTACGAGATAGGAGGGGTGTTGGGAATAGTGTCCCAAAGCCAATCGTCAGCCTATTGACGGTTGTGCTCTTTCTTGTATTAGTATATGAATTATAAATAAATAAAAATTATTTTGATATTTTTTCATCATAAATTATTTCATTTTCTAATGAACTCCTATGTTGTGGTAAAGTCCTTAGGACTATTTAGACTCGACAAAGAAGGATTTGTCGTTTAGTCCTTAAACATGTTCGTGACTAAATGATACGTTGTTACCAAGGACAACAACGTTTATCAAGCATAGGTCGTTATGTGCCATATGGGTTGGTTGTCCTCTTAACCAAAGAGTGTGGAGACACTGGTATGGCATACAGGTGAGATGTAAGGGTACATCTACACTGAACGTGACCGACTCCGGAGCTTTTTCTGCTGTCAAGATTTGCTCCGATGGGATATGGGTATAACTGTCCCTCTAACCTGAGACCGTTATGATGACTTGCAAGCAACTCACTGCACTTAGGTACTGGACTACCTGAATTTCTAATTCAGTGACGGAAGGTTGTTGGGTGTAGTCAAGTACTTGACTTGTCGGTGCGTGTGTCAAGATGAGATTGACCACTCCAGTTCAGGAGCTGTGTACAGTCGTGTTTCAATTTAGCAAAACCTTGACCAAGGTAGTCCTAGTGAGGAGTCACAGGACTGTTTGAGTTGAGCATGATTTGGATGATCTGATTAGGGTTGACAGTTTAACCCTGAGTCATCCTATACACAGTGGTCAAAAGGGATGAATTATACAGTAACCATATTTACGTAGGTTCTGAATGTTGCGATTGTGACTATTCGATCTATCCGGATATCGGATATCATTGCTAGATGGTCACTTCGATTAGTACAAAAATTGGTTCCTGTGCTACCGGCTTAGGTTCGAACTTGCGGGGTCACACACATTAGAAGTTTCTATCTGATCTGATGGCTGGTGAAGAGTCTCACTGGACTGGGACTCTTCGATCAAGAGTCCTAATGCTTGGGGACTCTGAGTCCTACGTGTCTAAGACTCTATGATCAAAAATCAGAATTCTCTGATCACGAGTTTCACACATTTTGGGTATCGGGGTCAAGAGTCTCACTGGTTTGGGACTCTTCGATCAAGATTTCATATCGATAGACTTTGATGCCCGATTGTCCATCGAATTTGGACTCAGTATTTATGAGAGGTTTAATTAGTGATTTGATCACTAATTAACTCAATTTGATTGAGTAATTATTTTTGGATCAAATCCAATTGAATTAGATTCAGTTGGGTTTGACCCGATTAGGTTAAGAGTTGACCTAATCACCAAGGTGGTTTAGTCCCTGATCTGATCAAGGGTTGGACTTAGTCAATTCCTGATTTGATTAAGATTTTATTGAGCCTAATTAAGTCTAATTGTGTTGGATTTAATTTAGTCTAATTGTGCCTAACCTATTTTAATAAGATTGGTTCAATTAGATTTGAAACCACCTTGATTTATCTCCCTGCGCCACCTCACCTCACCTGCGCCTATTTGAATTCACGAGAAACATGTTCTCATGAATTTTCTCCCACGCAGAAGCCTTCCCATGCCCCTTCTTTGTGCACTATTTTGAGTGGATAATGGTAAGATTGGTTGGCCTTTCAAATTCAAAGGATGTTTGAATTTGAATGGGCAACTAATCCCATGCGCCACCCCTTTCTTTTGTGCATCTCTTGCTCTACACGAGAAAAGGTTTCTCGTGTAGACTCTCCACGCACAATGAAGCCACGCCCCTTCTCTTCTCATGCCTTGAGTGGATAAGGATAGGTTGGTTGGCATTTGAATTCAAATTCGATTTGAATTCAAGTGAGCAACCACCTAGCTTTATCCTCTCACGCGGTGAAAATGCTGTAAAGACGCATCTTGCACTTTTTTTAAAAGGGATGAGAAGGTGAGGCGTGCGTAGATTACATCTGAGAGAAAAAGGGTGGCGTGAGAAGGCCTTGTGCGTGAGATCAAAGTTCAAAAAACTTTCGAGAGAAAAGAAAAGAAAGAAAGTGGGCGCAGGATTTTCTGTGAGTACCCTAGGATTTCTGCCTAGGGTTCGGGAAGTGAGAAGGTGAGCTACGAGTGTCGTGAGCCCATCAAACTTCAGAGAGAGCTTCATCAACCTCTCAAGTACATCTGTTGATGATCCAGAGCATCCAAAGAGTCGACAGATCAAGATCGAAGAAGTTCAATCAGCATCGATCATCGAAAGGATTCTACAACGAACTAGCATTCGTGAGGAGCCGATCAGATCGGAAGCTTCATGTGGATGATCTGCAAAGGTCAGATATACTATGTGGCTGCATTGCAATGATCAGACCTTTCCGACGGTGATCAGACTGCGGTGATCGACTACCTGCACGAAGGTAATGTGTTCTGAACACATAACAGTAAAATATTTACTGTAGAATTCAAAATTTCAAATTTAATTGCATGCTACATATATCATATTTAGATCCTTATGTAGGGTTAATACATGTTAATTAATTAGATTAATTAATAATTTATACTGTAAAATTATAATTTTGAAAAAGTTTTAAAATTATCGTTTACCCCTACATTGAAATTCTCACAAATGGTATCAGAGCAGGTTCTAAAATATGATATATATTTACATGCGTAGATTAAGTAGTAATCTAAAAATTTAAATTTAAATTTAAAATTTAAAATTCAAAATTTAAAATTTAAATTTTAAAATTTAAAATTTGAAATTCAAAATTCAAAATTTAAAATTTATTTAAAATTTTAAATTTGAAATTCAAAATTTAAAATTCAAGATTTGAAATTCAAAAATTTAAAATTTAAAATTTAAAATTTATTTGAAATTTAAAATTCAAAATTTAAAATTTAAAATTTAAAATTTAAATTTTGAAATTGATATATTTAGATATACTTGATCCAAGTAGCAAGTAGTCTAATTGGGTTGGTTGCCATGGTCGTCTGGTTATGGAAGAAAAGTAAGATTTAAAGGCCCTCTCCACCCATTCGATGGGGTTCTCCTATGGCGGTAGGGGTGCCGATGCGATTATATCCCATGCAGACGAAGCAGCGAAAAGACTTAATTGTAAAGGTTCAATTATAAAATTTATCATAAATGTGTTAGATTAGATCTAAAGAAATATTCATAATTTATTTTGATTGAGTTATTTTTATTATGTAATTAGCAATAGGATTGCTATTTATGAAATATGCTGATCCGTTTGTGAAATGAGTCAACACATTTGGTGAATAGAAAATAAAACTTTTCAAATTTGAAAATTATTTTTGAAATGCCAAATCCTGATCCATCAGCCCAAATACTTAATTAAAAGAATTAAGTATTGTCTAGTTGGTCTAGAATTATGAATTAAGACCTAAGACAATTGCATAAACTTATGGGTCAATGGATTAGGTCCATAATTGGGTAAGACTTAAGGTTAACTTAAAGAAATTGACTAAATTAGAGTAATTGATCAAATCTAATCAAAAGTTAAATTAGATTAGGTCAAAGACAGTCTAGACTCAACTCCAATAGTTGTAGTTGAATGGGTCCATGTCTTTAACTAGACTAAGATGGACTTAATTCATGGCTACGCGGTGGAATCCTATTTACTAAGTTGATCAAATTAAAACTAATGAACCGATTGGTGTTTAAGGTAAGTTCGGCAGTCTGACCAGTAGTTTTTAAGTGGGAGCTACTCGCATTGATTCGATCTCTGACGAGTTAATGGCATATCCTCACCATTGATCTCACTTACCTGGCCAACTTGATGAGTTAGGTTTTGATTAGATCACTTGGTGATTAGGGCTCACCCATGTCATTAGGTAAATCAGTGTGACTGATTTAGGTGCTCCTAATGCCGGCTTTAATTAAATCATTTTTAATCTGACTTGGTGAAGTCAGTGGGAGGATTGAAATTGGCTGGTTAATTTCTTCTCTTCGATCATTTAATAAAATCTTCAAAAATTATTAGATTCTATAAAATGATTAAGTTATATTGATAACTAAGTCATAGCCTCCCATTAAGTGAGTGATAATGAGTCCATTAGTTTAATAATCACTAGAGGCCAAAAGGCCTGGTGCTTATTGACTAATAGAATTATCATTCATAATATGATAATTTGGTTGAGTCTTTCTGATGGTGGTCAGGTTGGCCGGCCAAAGTCGGGCCTGATCATTTATTGGTCAGATTCATCAAATCAAGTTATGTTAATGGTTGGACCTAACCAGATCTTTTCAGTGGAGGCCAAAGCCTACTGATTAGGTTCTGGGGCAAAATTAATTACTAGAAGTTGTTTAGAGAAACAACTAGTTATGAACCTACCCATGGATGCATATGGGTTGACCAACCAAAGTTGGGCTCGTGTGTGGTCTGTGTGGATTCTAGTATCCACTAAAGAATTAAAGTAATTCCTCGAATTGGAGGTTGAGGCTATCAGTTCATAAAAATACTGAGAGAAATTTTAGACTAAAGTCCAAGTCTTTAGTAGTAATAATTTATATACTAATAAAGGTCTGATTTTTCTTTATGCAGCTATGGCCACTACCCTGTCGCTCCGGTCATTATTAGATAATGACAAGCTTATGGGACCTAATTTCGATAGCTAGTATTAAAAATTAAAAATCGTCCTGGAGCATGAGCAGATCTTTTATGTAGTAACGGATCCGGCACCTGAGGAGCCAGCCCCGAATGCTAGAGGGGCGGTCCGAGATACTTATCAGAAGTGGCTCAACGATCGCACCACCGTTCAGTACATAATGCTGGCGGCAATGAATGATGAGTTCAGCCGCAGGTTCGAGAATGCCTAGCCGCAGGAGATGCTTCAAATGTTGAACGACTCCTTTGGTATATCTGACGACGTTGAAAGGCACAAAACTAGTTGTGCCATTTTCAATGCTCGGATGAGGGATGGGGCCTCAGTCACCGATCATGTACTGTACATGATCGAAACGATTGAGCGCCTAAGTAAACTGGACTTTTTCTTGCACGAGCAGCTCGATAAGGATGCGATTCTTAATTCTTTGCCCAAGTCCTTTCTCTCCTTCCTTACTCATTTTCGGATGACAAAGCCTGCAGTGAATTACCACGGCTTGTTGGGGTTGCTGCAGAACTTTGAGAAGGACCACCAGCTCCATAAGGAGTCAGTGAATATTGTGGGAGGGCCTTCTTCTGATTGTCGACCCTTTAAGAAAGGAAAGAAGAATAAGAAGAAGAAGAATAAGAAGGTGCAGCCGCATGCTGGGACGTCAGCACAGGGTCAGACCAGAAGCGCAAGCTTAATCAGAGCCAGGCGGAGTGCTTTTTTTGCAAGAATCAGGGGCACTGAAAGAGGAACTGTCCTCTATATATTGCCTCCCTAGACCCGAACAGGCCGAAGAAGAAGCAAGGTAATTATATGATAACACCTTGCAACTTTTTCATTTGTGATACTACTGCCTGGGTATTGGATACCGAAAGTCCTTATCATATCTGTAATTCGATGCAGGGTATACAGGTTAGTAGGAGATTCGATGAAGGCGAGAGGTTCCTGAACGTTGGAGATGGAAGCAAAGTTTCAGTTCTAGCTTTAGAAATCATGAACCTTGTAATCAACTCTCGTAATGTAATTCTGAGTGAATGTCACTATTGTCCAAGTTTTTTATTAAATATTATTTCTTTAGACCTTTTGACCGTGTACAGTTATGAATTTTTAATAAAAAAAAATATTTGCAATATCATTTTGAATGGTGTTACAATGTTTGTTGGATAACTAAATAATAAAATTTACTTACTATCACAGCCTGTTAATGTGGTTCAAACCTCCGATAAACATCCTAGAATGGATAATATGTCAGAAGTCTACCTTTGACACTGTAGGCTAGGTCATATCAATAAGAATAGGATAAACAGGTTGGCTCAAGAAGAAATTCTTGAAGTTGGTGATTGTGAATCACTTCCAACCTGTGAGTCCTGTCTTCTTGAAAAAATGACCAAGTCACCTTTTATTGAAAAAAGTGAGCGAGCCAGTGAACTCTTGGGTCTGATACATTCTGATGTATGTGGACCCATGAGCTCAAGTGCAAGAGGTCGATATTTTTACTTCATAACCTTCACAGACGACCTATCGAGGTATGGGTATGTCTACTTAATGAAGCATAAGTCGAAGTCGTTTGAAATGTTCAAATAATTCCAAAATGAGGTAGAAAAATAAATTGAAAAGTGTATTAAAACTCTTCGATCTGATCGAGGAGGTGAATACCTTTCCAATGAGTTTCTGACATATCTTGAGAAGAATAAGATTCTCTCTCAGTGGACTCCTCCTGGAACACCACAGTATAATGGTGTGTCTGAAAGGAAGAATCGGACCTTGTTGGACATGGTTCGATCCATGATGGGATTTGCTGGTCTGCCGATCTCCCTCTGGGGATATGCGCTCGAATCGACTTGTTACCTTCTAAATAGGATTCCGAGTAAGTCTGTAACCAAAACGTCATATGAGATATGGATAGGACGTAAGCCAGTACTCTCGCACCTTAGGATTTGGGGGTGTCTGGCTTATGTTAAACATTTAATTACGGATAAGCTTGGACCTAGGTCTGACAAGTGTTATTTCATAGGATACCCAAAAGAGACCAAAGGGTATTATTTCTACCTAGCTGATGAACAAAAGGTGTTTGCAGCCTTAAGGCAATCTTTTTGAAAAAAGAGTTTCTTGGTGAAGGGACTGTTGCCTCTAAGGTCGAACTTGAGGAAGTTCGACAGGTGGAAAAACCGATACAAGTTGCTGAACCTGAACCGGATTTGGTTAGATCAGATCTGAAGCTCATTGTTCCTGCACCCTTAAGATAGTCTGGTAGAGTACCACGTCAACCGGACAGATACTATGGTTTCTTGGTCCGGGATGACGATCCTATCGAACTTGATAAAAATGATGAAGATCCAATCACCTACATGGATGCAATGCAGAGATCTGACTCTGAGAAATGGCTAGAGACCATGAAATCTGAAATGGAGTCCATGAAGGTCAACGATATGTGGACATTGGTTGACCCACCTGAAGGAGAAAAATCCATAGGGTGTAAGTGGGTCTTCAAGAGGAAGAGGGGCGCAGACGAAAAGTTAGAGACCTATAAAGCCCGTCTGGTTGCCATGGGATATCGTCAACGTTATAGTATAGACTATGACGAGATATTTTCTCCTGTGGCAATGCTCAAATCCATTCGGATTATGCTTGCGATAGCTGTCCATCTGGACTATGAAATCTGGCAGATGGATGTGAAGACAGCTTTCCTAAATGGAGAGCTGGACGAAGAGGTGTATATGATACAACCTGAAGGGTTCACATCCACAGATGAGTCTAAGGTGTGCAGGCTACAGAGGTCCATTTATGGACTTAAGCAGGCATCCCGGAGTTGGAACATACGTTTTGATAGGACGATCAAGACGTATGGCTTCGTTAAGAATGGAGAAGAGCCCTGCATTTATAAGTGGGCTAATGATCTAATAGTGATATTTCTTGTATTGTATGTGGATGACATTCTCTTAATCGGGAATGATGTCCCTACATTACAGGGAATAAAGATTTAGCTGTCGTCACAGTTCTCCATGAAGGATCTGGGAGAAGCTTCCTACATCTTAGGGATGAGGATCTATAGGGATAGATCTAAAAGGTTGCTTGGCTTATCCCAGTCCACGTACATTGATACTATACTGAAGAGGTTCAGCATGGATAATTCCAAGAAAGGCTATCTACCGATAGGCCATGAAATTTCTCTCTCGAAGAGGGATTGTCCGACAACACCTCAAGAGAGAGAGCGTATGGGTAAAATTTCATATGCTTCGGTAGTGGGATCTATCATGTACGCCATGACATGTACATGATCAGATGTGGCATACTAACTAGGGGTAGTGAGTAGATACCAATCTGATCCAGGGGAGAATCACTGGAAGGTTGTTAAAACCATCCTGAAGTATTTAAGAAATACTAAGGACCAGTGGCTTATTTATGGTGAATCGGACTTGAGACTTATGGGGTTTATAGACTTCAATTTTTAGTCTGATCACGATGACAGCAAGAGTGTGTCAGGATTTATTTTTATCCTTAATGGTGGGGTAGTCTGCTGGAAGAGTTTCAAGCAGCACACATGGCTGATTCAGTTTGCAAGGCAGAGTATGTCACTGCATCAGATGCTGCCAAAGAAGTGGTGTGGCTGAAAAAATTCATCATCGAGCTCGAAGTAGCACCCTCCCTTGTTGGTCCAGTTCTGCTCTACTGTGATAGCTTTGGAGTCATTGCTCAGGCGAAGGAACCGAAGGCACACCAACGGACGAAGCATATTCTGCGCCACTATCATCTTATCCGAAAAATCATAGATCGAGGTGACGTCGACCTTCAGAAGATCGATGGAAAGGAGAACCTGACCGATCCATTCACTAAAGCCATTGTGGTGAAGGAGTTCGATGACTTCAAGTCGAAGATGGATATTAGATACTGCACCGATTGGCTTTAGGCCAAGTGGGAGATTGTTGAGAATAGTGTCCCAAAGTCAATCGTCAGTCTGTTGACGGTTGTACTCTTTCTTGTATTAGTATATAAATTATAAATAAATAAAAATTATTTTGATATTTTTTCATCACAAATTGTTTCATCTTCTAATGAACTCCTATGTTGTGGTGAAGTCCTTAGGACTATTTAGACTCGACAAAGAAGGATTTGTAGTTTAGTCCTTAAATCTGTTCGTGATCAAATGATACGTTGTTACCAAAGACAACAACGTTTATCAAGCATAGGTCGTTGTGTGCTATATGGGTTGGTTGTCCTCTTAACCAAGGAGTATGGAGACACTGGTATGGCATACAGGTGAGATGTAAGGGTACATCTGCACTGAACGTGACCGACTTCGGAGCTTTTTCTGCTGTCAAGATTTGCTCCAATGGGATATGGGTATAACTATCCCTCCGACCTGAGACCGCCACGTGACTAGCAAACAACTCACTAGGCACTGGACTACCTGAATTTCTAATTCAGTGACAGAAGGCTGCTGGGTGTAGTCAAGTACTTGACTTGTCGGTGCATGTGTCAAGATGGGATTGATCACTCCAGTTCAGGAGCTGTGTACAGTCGTGTTTCAATTTAACAAAACCTTAGCCAGGATAGTCCTAGTGAGGAGTTATAGGACTGTTTGAGTTGAGCACGATTCGGATCTGATCAGGGTTGACTGTTTAACCCTGAGTCATCCTATACACAGGGGTCAAAAGGGATGAATTATACAGTAACCATATTCACGTAGGTTCTGAATGTTGCGATTGTGACTATTCGATCTATCCGAACATCGGGTACCATTGCTAAATAGTCACTTCGATTAGTACAGAAATTGGTTCCTGTGCTACCGGCTTAGGTTCAAACCTGCGGGATCACACACATTAGAGGTTCCTATCTGATCTGGTGGCTGGTGAAGAGTCCCACTGGACTGGGACTCTTTGACCAAGAGTCCTAATGCTTGGGGACTCTGAGTCTTACGTATTTGGGACTCTGTGATCGAAAATCAGGATTCTCTGATCATGAGTTCCACACATTTTGGATACCGGGGTCAAGAGTCCCACTGATTTCGGACTCTTCGATCAAGGTTTCAAATCGATGGACTTTGATGTCCGATTGCCTATCGAATTTGGACTCAGTATTTATGAGAGATTTAATTAGTGATTTGATCACTAATTAACTCAATTTGATTGAGTAATTATTTTTGGATCAAGTTCAATTGAATTAGATTCAGTTGGGTTTGATCCAATTAGGTTAAGAGTTGACCTAATCGCCAAGGTAGTTTAGTCCCTGATCTGATCAAGGGTTGGGCTTAGTCAATTCCTAATTTGATTAAGATTTTATTGAGCCTAATTAAGCCTAATTGTGTTGGGTTTAATTTAGTCTAATTGTGCCTAATCTATTTTAATAAGGTTGGTTCAATTAGATTTGAAACCACCTTGACTTATCTCCCTGCGCCACCTCACCTCACCTCACCTGTGCCTATTTGAATTCACGAGAAACAAGTTCTCGTGAATTTTCTCCCACGCAGAAGCCTTCCCATGCCCCTTTTTTGTGCACCATTTTGAGTGGATAATGATAAGATTGGTTGGCCATTCGAATTCAAAGGATGTTTGAATTTGAATGGGCAACTAATCCCATGCGCCACCCCTTTCTTTTGTGCACCTCTTGCTCTACACGAGAAAAGGTTTCTCGTGTAGACTCTCCTTGCACAATGAACCCATGCCCCTTCTCTTCTCATGCCTTGAGTGAATAAGGATAGGTTGATTGGCATTTGAATTCAAATTCGATTTGAATTCAAGTGAGCAACCATCTAGCTTTATCCTCTCACGTGGTGAAAATGCTGTAAAGATGTATCTTGCACTTTTTTTAAAAGGGATGAGAAGGTGGGGCGTGCGTAGATTACATCTGAGAGAAAAAGGGTGGTGTGAGAAGGCCTTGTGCGTGAGATCAAAGTTCAAAAAACTTTCGAGAGAAAGGAAAAGAAATAAAGTGGGCGCAGGGTTTTCTGTAAGTACCCTAGGGTTTCTGCCTAGGGTTCGGGAAGTGAGAAGGTGAGCTACGAGTATCGTGAGCCTACCAAACTTTAGGGAGAGCTTCATCAACCTCTCAAGTACATCTGTTGATGATCCAAAATATTCAAAGAGTCGACAAATCAAGATCGAAGGAGTTTGATCAGCATCGGCCGTCGAAAGGGTTCTACAACGAACTAGCATTCGTGAGGAGCCGATCAGATCGAGAGCTTCGTGTGGACGATCCGTAGAGGTCAGACATATTGTGTGGCTGCATTACAATGATTAGACCTTTCCGACAGTGATCAGACTGCGACGATCGACTACCTGCACAAAGGTAATGTGTTCTGAACACATAATAGTAAATTATTTACTGTAGAATTCAAAATTTTAAATTTAAATGCATGCTACATATATCATATTTAGATCCTTGTGTAGGGTTAATACATGTTAATTAATTAGATTAATTAATAAATTTTACTGTAAAATTATAATTTTGAAAAAATTTTAAAATTATCATTTTACCCCTGCACTGAAATTCCCACAAGGGGTTGATTACTCGACATGCTGCCAAGCTTCTGTTTGGCCCTAAGTTGATGTGGAGCATGATGATGTGGGTGAGGTACGGCACTTGGCCGACCAGTGGTGAGCTACAGATCAGTTGACGTGCTTCAGTTATGTGGAAAGAGATCTGTGCGCATGCCCCTGATGTGATCTCTTAGACTAGATAATTAGTGGGTGATGGTCATTCTGTGAGAAGCATGGATAACCAACATCCCTTTGGTTCATTGGTTGACATATATTAGTACATAGGTGATCGAGACTATGAGGATTTGGGATCTTTTCCACATCGACGGCCAAGGTTGGAACTCTAATGCGGTGATTAGTTTGAGAATAAATTGGATGGCGAGTACTGAGGCTGGCGACCCCTTTTCACCATGGTTTGGATGTTAGGATCTGGAGATCATCCTATATGCCGAGCCCTATGACGGCTGATCTCTACCTATTACATCATCAGAAGTCGACTAGGCATCTGGATAGTGAATGAATTTGGAAGCTCAAGGTACATTTGAGAGTTAGTCTTTTTTTTGTGGAAGGTAGCTTGGAGATGTCTTCTGACCAAATCTTTTTTGCATGAGAGAGGCTTGGATACCCAACCAAAGTGTCCCTGCTATGCGAGGGAGAAGGAGATGTTGGTGCATTCCCTCTTTTGGTGCCCTATGGGCCAGACATATCTGGAAGATAGTTGGTTTTCACCATCAGGCTGTTCAGGTTGATGATCCTATTGGGGCCTTCTTAGACCTACTGAAGTTGAGAGCCGAGGGTGTTCTCTTCCATGGTGTAGTTATCAACATTGCATATAATTCCTAGCATATTTGGTTGAGCAGGAATAAGCTGATTTTTGAATCGAAGAGGACCTCGATGCGGTTTGTTTTGGAGAGAGCCACCACCCTTGCATTGGAGATGATTGATGTTACCTTGAGTTCCTCGGTAATCTGAGACTCCCACTGTTATAGCCCAAAGCCCAAGCCCATTTAGCAAGACCCAAGCCCATTCAAAAAAAAAAAATAGAGGAAAAATCGGGAAGAAGACTCCCGATAGGAGTCTTCTTCTCCGGCGAGACCCAGGCGAAATGGGAGTCCTAGGACCTCTCGAGGTCCTAGGGCCCTCTATAAAAAGATCTCCCCTTTCCCTAGAAGCCGATCATCGGCCCTCTTCCTCTCTCTTTCTTCCTATTTTCCGATTTGGAGCCGCGGACACTCCTCTTGTTCTCGCCGTGATTGCTCGCCGGTGGGGTCTCCGGAGGTCGAGGTGAGTTCCCCTTCTCTTCCTCTCTTTCTTCCCCTTCCTCCCGTGCCTTTGTGCACGGCTACCGGCGACGGGAGTCGTCGATTCTTGATCGGAAAAGAGACCCCTGTTTTGGCCTCTTTTCCTTAGATTTTTCGGCACCGGCGATCGCAATCGACCGCCGGCAATACCTCTCCGTGACCGGGGGAGTGGCCCCCGTCTGCCATCGGCCTCCACCGTGGTGGCTGCGGCCTGAACGGCCCGGCAAAGGAGGGGACTGCCGGTCCCCTGTTCGGCCTGGAAGGAGCCCGAGAGAAGAAGAAGAAAAAAGAGAAAAGAAAAGAAAAAGAAAAGAAAAGAAAAGAAAAGAAAAAGAAGAAAAAGAAAAGAAAAGAAAAAAAGAAGAAAAAAAGAGAAAATAAAAGAAAAGAATAAAAAATAAAAAATAAAAATAAAAATAATAATAATAATAAAATATATATATATACATATATATAATAAATAAATAAATAAATAAATAAATGAGAGAGAGAGTTTCTCTCTTTTCTCTCTCTTCTTTCAGTCTGAACCCTTACTTTCTCTCTCTGAAATTAGACTTTCTCTCTCTACTTTCTCTCTCTAGAATTTTCTCTCTCTAGATTATTTCTCTCTCTTGATGGATTTTTTTCTCTCTAAAGTTATTCCTCTAGGATTAGCGTAGTGGAAGGATTCATTTGATGATTTTGATCGAGTTTAAGGAAGAGTCTGATTTTAAGTGAGGTTTTGATTTGGGATTTGTTTAGATTGAATTTTGAATTAAAATTAATGTAAAAATATAATTTTGGATAATAGGCACTGAAGAATCTTCTAGAAGTTAGTCGATCTATTCATTCAGTGCTCCGTGAAAGGTAAGTAATGAACCATCTTCTTGAGATATTTCATATTTATTTTGAAAATAAATAATTATTCTCTTAAATTATGCATGAATTATGAATTATGCTTTGAAAGAAAAATACTTTTAAAATATTATGGTATGTCGATTATGCACATGATCAGTGAAAAATTATGATATATTATGATACAAAGTATTTTGATACAGATCGAATTTATGCTCTCAGCCTAACTTGTTTCAGTGGGCCCCGCCAATGGAGATTATACGTTGGTACTCAGTGGACCCTGCCAGTGGAGGTTGTGCGCTGGTATTTGTGGACCCTGCCAGTGGGGGTTGTGCGCTGGTATTCTGTGAACCCCGTCAATGGAGGTTAAACGTTGGTCATAGTCGAGGCTGTTGAGTTACGAGTGTTTTGAATCGAATCAGATTTATGATTATATTATATGTGAATATTTGAAAATATTGGATTTGTATTAAATTAGCATGAAATATATTTTTATGTTTATTTGCAATATTATTCTTGGAAATTATATAATATCTGAAATATCTAGTTGAGATATTTGTTACTTACTGGGCTGTCTAGCTCATTACCTTTCTTTCTATTTTTCAGATTCAGATAATTAATTTCGAGCGTGGAAAGAAATATGAGGACAGAGCTTTTAGAGGCGAGATTTAGCATTGTCAACTTCATTGAACTTAGATCTATTATTTTATTTTTAGTAAAATTTTATTAGATGTAAGATATTTGTTTTAATTACTCGAATTAAAGTTGAATAATAATTATTTGAATTTATTCTGCTGTGATGCATTGATATCGTGATGAGATGCCTTGCATGCTTATAGAGAGAGTTCTTCATAAGTATGCGGCGGTTGCCGCGACCTCCTGCTCGCGATCTCGGGCTGGGGGCATGACAATTAATATGGTATCAGAGCATAAGTGGATAAATTATGACACATAGAATTAGACATAGTATGAGTGTAGGTGGGTAAACATTAGGAATATTGGGACGTTAAAGTATGAGCATCATAATAAACCCATCCTAACAAATAGATAAATGAATCTAATAAGATTTTACTACTACAAGGTTATCATGCCTCCCCGTAGAATGACAAGAACTATTCAAGGAATTACAAGGGAGACATCACAACCACGGGATGGTAGCACTCTCCATCTGATCAGTGGCACCCCTCAGGAGGAGGGAGTCGTAGATCCTAATGGGAGTACTTCGAGAGCACGTCAAGAATCAGATATGGCTCAGTTAATGCAGACCCTAATCAGAATGGTATAAGTGCAACAATAAATACAGCAGCAAATACTTGAACAACAGTAGATACAACGAGATACACAACAACATCAGCATCTACCACCACAACATGGAGAGCAACCAGTACAACGGAACAACATTTCAGAATTTAAAAAGCTTGCTCCTCCAGCTTTCAAGGGGACTACTGAACCTTTGGAGGCTGACAACTGGATAATGGAAATGGAGAAGGCTTTCGCTGTTCAAGAGTGTCTTGATGAAGAAAAGATTCGATATGCAGCTTGTTGGGTATAAAATACCCACAGCCGAAGTCCTCAGCAGAATCAGCTCCAGGAGGTCCGCCCGGACTCCTACGGGAGCCGGGCTTCGTCGCCAACATCAACCGCCGGTAAGGTTCGTCCGGACTCCTACGGGAGCCGGACTCCGCCAACAACCTCAACCGCAAGTAGACTCCGCCCGAACTCCTACAGGAGTCGGGCTCCGTCCTCAACATCAGCTGCCGGTAAGCCTTGTCCGGACTCCTACGGGAGCCGGACTTCGCCTTTAACTTTAATTGCAGGAAGACTCTGCCCGGACTCCTACGAGAGCCGGGCTTCATCTTCGACTCCAACGGCTGCAGACAGACTTCGTCCGGACTCCTACGGGAGCCGGACTCCGCCAACAACCTCAACCGCAAGTAGACTCCGCCCGGACTCCTACAGGAGCCGGGCTCCGTCCTCAACATCAGCTGCCGGTAAGCCTTGTCCGGACTCCTACGGGAGCCGGACTTCGCCTTTAACTTTAATTGCAGGAAGACTCCGCCCGGACTCCTACGGGAGCCGGGCTTCATCCTCGACCCCAACGGCTGCAGACAGACTTCGTCCGGACTCCTACGGGAGCCGGACTCCGCCAACAACTTCAACCGCAAGTAGACTCCGTCTGGACTCCTACAGGAGCCGGGCTCTGTCCTCAACATCAGCTGCCGGTAAGCCTTGTCCGAACTCCTACGGGAGCCGGACTTCGCCTTTAACTTTAATTGCAGGAAGACTCCGTCCGGACTCCTACGGGAGTCGGGCTTCGTCCTCGACTCCAACGGCTGCAGACAGACTTCGTTCGGACTCCTACGGGAGCCGGACTCCGCCAACAATCTCAACCGCAAGTAGACTCCGTCCGGACTCCTACAGGAGTCGGGCTCCGTCCTCAACATCAGCTGCCGGTAAGCCTTGTCCGGACTCCTATGGGAGCCGGACTTCGCCTTTAACTTTAATTGCAGGAAGACTCTGCCCGAACTCCTATGGGAGCCGGGCTTCGTCCTCGACTCCAACGGCTGCAGACAGACTTCGTCCGGACTCCTACGGGAGCCGGACTCCACCAACAACCTCAACCGCAAGTAGACTCCGCCCGGACTCCTACAGGAGCCGAGCTCTGTCCTCAACATCAGCTGCCGGTAAGCCTTGTCCGGACTCCTACGGGAGCCAGACTTCGCCTTTAACTTTAATTGCAGGAAGACTCCGCCCGGACTCCTACGGGAGCCGGGCTTCGTCCTCGACCCCAACGGCTGCAGACAGACTTCGTCCGGACTCCTACGGGAGCCGGACTCCGCCAACAACTTCAACCGCAAGTAGACTCTGCCCGGACTCCTACGGGAGCCGGGCTCCGTCCTCAACATCAGCTGTTGGTAAGCCTTGTCCGGACTCCTACGGGAGCCGGACTTCGCCTTTAACTTTAACTGCAAGTAGACTTCGTCCGGACTCCTACGGAAGCCAGACTCCGTCTTCTATTCCGACTGCGGGAAGATCTCGCCCAAACTCCTACGGATACCGGACCTCGCTACCGACTCCAACCGAACTTCGACCGATAAGTCTGGACCCCCTAGCAGGCCACAGTAATGGACAACACTGCTCCACTCCCTGCGGCGGGCCCTACGCAGCTCCATTACTCCTTGACAGGCCGTATTAACGGCCACGATTCTGCCCCACTCCCTGCGGCGGATCCTGTGCGATTCCACCACTCCATGATGAGTCACGACAGCGGACGCCGCTCCACTCCCCATAACTGATTCCACGTGGCGAGCCACGGCGATAGCCATGATCCCACTCCATTACCCTCCGTAATAAATTTCTCCTGGCTCTGGGCAGCCCACGACCAGACGGTTACAAGCGTCGCTATCAATTTGTTGCCCCCTCCATCTATA
>NW_027332420.1:3505170-3553659 GCF_000442705.2 Elaeis guineensis
GCTTTCAGCTATCGGCTGTAAAATATCAGTCCCATCCTACCGAATTGTAACATTCGCAGGTAATGCCGACTGAATGACTTATTTGAAAAAGAAATTAGTTGTTATGTACCAAAAGAAATAATACAATATCAACAACCAAAGATAATGTGATTGACCTTCCAATTAAGCCATGTCTTCTGCCAAGTTGCATATCAATCGATTGTGCTCAAACTGGTGCAAGGTGCAAAAGATGACCATCCTCACTTTGTCAACAATCCTCATTTGCAACAAGCCCTACTTTTGAGCCACACCACAGTCCACCAAGGCTCAGTTTGTTCAGTCCAAGGCTGTGAGAATGATTGCGAACGTTGGGCCCGCTAGCTGACCTCTGCTGTCCCACATTTCCACATTCACTTGTATCACAGATGCCTAGTTGTAAACTTCCAAGTCCTGGTCACTTTCCTGAACTTTTACATCACTTTTTATGTTTTCTTTCAGCAGTGGATGAGATCCAACCACATTAATTCATCCATTCTTGGATCCTATTTTTCATCCTGTTTAAAAAACACTATTTAAAACCAGCCAAATATTTGCACACCTTAATGGGGAGGCACACTCGCCTCCTATCATTTGCTGATACAGAGACAATTAGTGTGTTGAACTCATGTGCCACACCAACCAATACATGATGCAAGATCAACTATAATTTGGTACGGAAAATTAGAGGATAGGGTTGTATCTTTCATGTGAAAGAAGGATTAACCATCCTTCGCACGAATCCACCATTGGATCGTGCAACAGTTGCTTTAAGATCTGTGCAGATGGATGAATCAAAAAGTTCAGTGTGCTTTGAGAGCTGTACAGGGTGCGAATCCAACAGTCAACATTGTGAATCACTCTTTTGCACGAAAGATACAACCCAAACATGAAGTTAGAAATGTTGAAACGAAAATAGATGGTGTCCCATGTTTGACAAGGTCATGAACCATCTGATTGGCTCCCCAATAATGACTAAAAGGATGAAACAGACAGTAGTTTCTGAACAGAAAAGTTTACAGAGCTTCTAGGAACACATAAATGATGAAATAGATAAAATGACGGTAAATAAAATGTAGAGTGAAGCAAGTCAGATGCGATCTGGTGACCTGACCATGCAGCTGCCTGGACTGAATTCTGCAACTTCATCATTAAATGACGGATTTCTGAGCAATGCTGGGACCAGGCCTTGCACAGAAAAGGCATACTCCAAGTAGAAGAATTTTTTCTTCAATATCAGTCACACTTGACTGGCTCCAAAGTAATGCATCTTGAGGTTTTAAATGTATTCATGCTAACAATATTATATATCCAAACAAAACACACGTATGTGCACACACCCTCCAAAGCAAATCACCAGCACGATTATATAAACTTAGTAGCTTGATGTTTCAAAGATATTCATAAAAATGCAATCATATATCCAAGCATAACATAAACACAATCCCACGCACACACACCAACACATATAAACTGTGTCTTGAGGTTTCAAAGATATGCATACTACAACAATTATATATCCAAGGAAATACGCGCATGCAAACACATCCACACACCCCAAAGCAAAACACCAACACAGTTATATATACCATGTATCTTGAGGCTTCAAGCATATCCATACTAATGCAAATATATATCCAAGTAAAACAGAGGCACAAGTGCACAACACCACTCCCCCAGAAAGACGACACAATTATATTAACTAATGACATTTCTTTGTATAACAACATCTCCAAGTTCTAATAGCTTCAACATTATATTATAATTTCTACGGGAATTTGTTTTGCTCACCTCTGTGATTTTTCTTTGCACGTCTTTATTTGGAAGCAAAAGGCACAGATGCACCGTGCAAGCACACGAAGCAAAAAACCAACACAGTTCTATATATTTACAAGATTTCTATGAGGTAGATTACACAGAGTAAAAACCTTTTCAAATTCTAATAATTTCAATATGGTATTATAATTTCTATGAGCCTTTGTTTTGCTCACCTCCGTGATGTTTCTTTATAGATCTTTATTTGGAAGCAAAAGAAGAGAAACTTAAGTCAATTTAAACATATGACTACCATACACTTTGCAAATTTCAGAAAAGTGGGGAAGTCACAAGGAAAAGGCTCTTCACATGTTCCTCAGCTATTGCTAGAACCCTTCCTCTCTTCATTTTATGCATGCTGGGCAGTTTGATGGGCAATTACTAATCATCACCAACTGCCAGACATGGTCCAAAATTCAGATTCTAACATCATCGAGCCATCCAGAGAAAACTTTTGGAGTGTACCTGGAGAAGATTGCTCGCCGGTTTTATAGTTACAACTTACTATATAATAACAGTCCACTGGGAAAGGGAGGTGCAATCGGCACATCAGTGCACTAAAGTAAAGCATGTATTCTGGACCTTTAGAGCTTTTTCATACAGTCAATGGACTTCTTCAGAAGATGTTCTAAGAAACTATAAAAGTGTAAAAATTGTCCACTCTACACTGTTAGTAACATATGAGTCATTAATCCATCCCATTTCATCTGAGCCAAGTCCTCTATCCAAACAGTACATTACCTCTCTCATTAGGACCTCCAACATCTCAACCAACGATCATCAACTCAGAACCCGACCCCATGCGAGCCAGCCAATGGTATGAGTCGCTACGACCCCGTGCCGAGCCCGAACTGACACGAAAACAAGAGATGAACCTGGGAGGAAAAGAAAGAAAGAGAAGAGGTGGGGGGGAGGGAGGGAGAGGAAGGGAAGGAAATAGAGGCCAGCGGAGGCCACTGGAGGACTGCCAGGCCACTAAGGCTCCGTGGTCCTCTACGAGAGAAAATGCGAGGAGAGAGGGGAAGGGAGAGGAGGAGAGAGCGGAAGGTGGTGGGGAGGTTGTCAGAGGGCCGCCAGGTGGCCGTCGTGACCGCTAGACGGTCCAAAATTGCATCATTGCTGGCTTCACTGTATATAGTGTTTTTTTAAAAAACATGAGGAAAACAGGGACGAACCCCTATTTTGAACCCACGGGATAATTTTGGACCATCCGACGGCCACCCAACGGCCCTCTAACAGTCTCCTCGCCACCTTCCGCTCCCTCCTCTTCTCTTCCTTCCGCTCTTTCTCTCCATCTCTCTTCTCGCATCTCACAGAAGATCGAGAGCCCCGGAGGCCTCAGCGGCCATCCGACAGCTTCGGCAGGCCACCGACGGCTTTTCCCTTTCCTTCCATCCCCTCGTCTCTCTCTCTACCTTTTTTTTCTTCTCTCTTGCTCTGTCTTTGCCAACGTTCTGAATCGAATGCCCAAACCGCACTAATTAGCCACTGGCACAGTTTGACACGCCTCAAACTGTCTGGTTCATGGCGGGTCGGTGAACCAAGCTCTCAATAGCTCTGAAGTGCACCAACTTTAACTAAACTTTTGTAAAAATATTTGCTCATTAATAAATATTATATTGTGTACCACGAAGCTAAAGTTACAGTAGTGTATGCAAAAATACATTGAGTGACACTACTTGATGAGTTTCGGTTGTGCTGATTCTTTCCTTTCCTTCTTTCTTTCTTTTTTTGCTTGGAGTATGCTATCCTGCATGTTCCATAATGCTGAAAATAAATGATAATGATCACTGCACTATGAATTAAGTACCACCATAAATTTCTGTCCAATAGTATGTATATAAAACTTGATAGGATTCACATCATAGGATTGGCAACTATCAACCATTTGGCTGCCAATAGGATAGAGTTCCTCCTCCAAACAGAATTTGGCAATAAAACTGGCAGAACAAGCAAAGTGAATCTTAATATATCATTACCCAATGGATCTAATGTTAACACAAACCCCCCCCCCAAAAAAAATAGGCATGATGAACTTGCCAATTGCAATCAGAGACAAGTCATTCACAATAAAATATGACTTGGTCTTGTTATTTTACTCACACACTGGTACTATCATCCAAACCTACTCTTCAGAACAAGGTTTCCAAATCCTGAGATATCAGTTGTCTTGATGAGTTCCATATTTCTTTACCAATATGATAAGTCGGGATTTTTGGAGGGAATCAAGATTTCCACAGATCTTCGTTGATGTTTTAGCACCAAATTATTGATATCTCAGCCAACACATGCAAATCCAAGATTATCAACTATAGTTAACTATTAACTTTGAGATAGATTTTATTAGTTAAGAAAAACCTCACTAAAGAAATTTAAAAAAAGTGATCGAAAATATCGGTCTATATGAATATTATTGTATCGGTCAATATTTCAGATTTTATTGGTTTATATCAACTGAGATAATAGGGCTAAGATTTTCACATACATCATACTAGAGGGTGCCCAATACTGATAGAAACCAAGATCTAAGCCAACATGAAAACCTTGCTTCATAAGAAACATGGTAACTCAAGGTCAAACTAGTTGCAATGTTTTGAAAGACTGTGGGCACCCAAAAACCAGACCGACCTGCCTGGTGCGTGGATACTAGATAGGTACTGTTGGGTATAAAAATACCCACAGCCAAAGCTCTCAGCGGAATCAACTACAGAACAGCTCCGCCCGGACTCCTACGGGAGCCGGGCTCCGCCTCCGACATCGACTACAGCACAGCTCCGCCCGGACTCCTACGAGAGCCGGGCTCCGCCTCCGACATCGACTATAGCACAGCTCCGCCCGGACTCCTACGGGAGCCGGGCTCCGCCGCCGACATCGACTACAGAACAGCTCCGCCCGGACTCCTACGGAGCCGGAGCTCCGCCCGGACTCCTACGGGAGCCGGGCTCCGCCGCCGACATCGACTACAGCACAGCTCCGCCCGGACTCCTACGGGAGCCGGGCTCCGCCGCCGACATCAACTACAGCACAGCTCCGCCCGGACTCCTACGGGAGCCGGCTCCGCCGCCGACATCAACTACAGCACAGCTCCGCCCGGACTCCTACGGGAGCCGGGCTCCGCCGCCGACATCAACTACAGCACAGCTCCGCCCGGACTCCTACGGGAGCCGGGCTCCACCTCCGACATCGACTACAGAACAGCTCCGCCCGGACTCCTACGGGAGCCGGGCTCCACCGCCGACATCGACTACAGCACAGCTCCGCCCGGACTCCTACGGGAGCCGGGCTCCGCCGCCGACATCAACTACAGCACAGCTCCGCCCGGACTCCTACGGGAGCCGGGCTCCGCCTCCGACATCGACTACAGTACAGCTCCGCCCGGACTCCTACGGGAGCCGGGCTCCGCCTCCGACATCGACTACAGCACAGCTCCGCCCGGACTCCTACGGGAGCCGGGCTCCGCCGCCGACATCGACTACAGAACAGCTCCGCCCGGACTCCTACGGGAGCCGGGCTCCGCCTCCGACATCGACTACAGCACAGCTCCGCCCGGACTCCTACGGGAGCCGGGCTCCGCCGCCGACATCAACTACAGCACAGCTCCGCCCGGACTCCTACGGGAGCCGGACTCCGCCAACGACTTCAACAGCAGGTAGACTCCGCCCGGACTCCTACGGGAGCCGGACTTCGTCAACAACTTTAATTGCAGGAGGACTTCGTCCGGGCTCCTACTAGAGCCGAACTCCGTCCTCAACTTCGACGATTACAGACAGACTGCGTCCGGACTCCGTCCGGACCCCCACGGGACCCGGACTCCGCCAACGACTTCAACAGCAGGAGGACTCCGCCCGGATCCCTACGGGGGCCGAACTCCAACCGCTGCCGAGCTTCAGCCAGCAGATCGGCACTCCCAGGCCACAATCACGGCCACGATCCTGCTCCACTCACTACGGCGGACTCCGCGCAGCTCCATTATTCTCTGACAGGCTGTATCAACGGCCATGATTCTGCTCCACTCATTGCGGCAGACCCTACGCGACTCCATTATTCTCTGACAGGCTGTATCAACGGCCATGATTCTGCTCCACTCCCTGCGGCGGGCGCCGCGTGACTCCACTGCCTGTAACAGATTCCACGTGGCGAGCTACGGCGATAGCCACGACTCCGCTCCACTACTCTTCGCAGTAAATTCCTCCTGACTGTGGGTGGCCCACTACCTGGCAGTTACAAATGTCGCCATCGATCTATTACCTCCCCCGCCTATAAAAAGGGGGACCCAGATACGTTATTCTATAAGCTCATTTCTTATCTCAAAACTCTGCAAATTTCTCCGTTCGAGCACTCCATTCTTGTTGAGGCAGAGAACTGACTTGAGCGTCGGAGGGTCTTGCCGGAGCAACCCCACCTCCGGTTTAGACTTCCTTTGCAGGTCCCGGCGGCGACCGCGGCTTCCCCGACTCCAGCTTCTCCGGCGCAAGCAGATTTTCGCACCAACAGGATTGGCGCTAGAGGAAGGGGTGTGTCTTCGCAGTACCCTTATTCTTAAAGGAGCGCTCAACGGATCCGCTTCCGGCCATCTTTTCCGGCGCTCAATCCTCCTTCCCTCATCTGATGCCCTCTCACGAGGTCTCTGCACAACTACCTCCGGCTATGGTCGCCGATAAAGGGTGGCCGGATGACCGGTCTCTGCCGGATTCCGTCAACGTCATCTCGGGGGAATCCCGACGGGAGGCAATCAGCGTACCAGCTGCATCCCCCAAGCGACAAAAAGTTGAAGAACCCATAACCTTCACTGAAGTGGACACCCAGGGAGTCCAATTCCCTCATAACGACGCGGTCGTAGTTTCCTTGAACATAGCAAATTACGACGTCCGTCGCATTCTCGTCGACAACGGGAGTTCGGCCGACATCTTGTTCTACAACGCCTTTTCAAGAATGGCCACTCTTGGCGGTCATCTGAGACCAATTTGCTCCCCCTTGATAGGGTTTACCGGTGACGCCGTTCCGACGGAAGGAATGATAGCTCTGACTGTGACCGCGGGTCAGTATCCAAAGCAGTCCAGAGCTTTGGTGAATTTTCTGGTGGTAAAGGCGCCATCTGCCTACAATGCAATCCTTGGCCGACCCGGCCTCAATGCCCTCAGAGCTGTTGTTTCAACCTACCATTTGAAATTGAAGTTCCCCACCAACCAGGGGATCGGCGAGGTCCGGGGAGACCAAGCCTGGCCAGACATTGCTACAACATCGCCTTGCAAAGAAGCGATCAAGCGGACCTCTGTCCGGTCGATGGATTGGATGCTCACGATGACCTCACTGAAGAGAGGGGCGGTCCAATCGAAGACCTAATACCAATCCCTTTGAATGATAGGAGCACGGAGCATGTGGTGCTAATTGGCTCCAACCTGGGGGAGGAGGTGCGGACGCGTCTTGTGGATTTCCTCCGAAGGAATGCGGACGTTTTCGCATGGGTCCCGGCGGATATGCCGGGGATCGACACAGAAGTCATGAAACATCATCTGGCGGTCGACCCTAAACATCGACCGACGAAAGAAAAAATCCGGAGTCATGCCTCGGAGAGGCAGAAGGCGATAGCCGAGGAAGTGGATAAGCTTCTCAAGGCCGGATTTATTAAGGAAGTCAATTATCCTGAGTAGATCTCCAATGTTATTTTGGTCAAGAAAGCTAACGGCAAGTGGAGGATGTGTATCGACTTCAAAAAGCTGAATAAAGCTTGCCCAAAGGACAACTACCCTCTTCCCAGGATCGACCAACTGGTGGACGCTACCTCAGGCCATGAGCTCCTCACTTTTATGGACGCGTTCTCCGGCTATAACCAGATTAGAATGGCATCGGAAGATGAAGAAAAGACAGCTTTTATCACTAATCGCGGCCTTTACTGCTACAGGGTCATGCCGTTCGGCCTCAAGAACGCGGGCGCAACCTATCAACGACTGGTGAACAAAATCTTCAAAGAGCAGATCGGCCGAAACATGGAGGTTTACGTGGACGATATGCTTGTGAAAAGCAGATCTTCCAGAAATCATGTCGCCGACCTCGAGGAAACCTTCGGCGCTCTTCGAAAGTATAGAATGAAACTGAACCCGACCAAATGTGCTTTTGGGGTAACCTCAGGAAAGTTTCTGGGCTTCATGGTATCGGGGCGCGGGATTGAGGCCAATCCAGAGAAAATTCGCGCCATCCAAGAGATGACCGCCCCAAGGTCGATCAAGGAGGTTCAGTGCCTCACGGGAAGGATAGCGGCTCTTAATCGCTTTGTCGCGAGGTCGGTCGAACGATGTTTGCCCTTCTTTCAACCCTCAAGCAGCCGAAGAACTTCTGTTGGACCTCTGAATGCCAACAGGCATTCGAAGAACTAAAAGGCTACCTTAGCTCACCCCGCTGCTGGCGAAGCCCGAACCTGGGGAGGAACTATTTTTGTACCTGGCAGTCTCTCCCACGGCCCTCGCAGCTGTCCTTGTCAAAGAAGAAACGAAAGTCCAGCGACCGGTCTACTACATTAGCCGCGCGCTGAGGGACGCCGAGACCAGGTATACTAAATTAGAAAAACTGACCTACGCCTTGTTGATTGCAGCTCGGAGACTCCGACCTTACTTTCAAGGGCACACGGTGACACTACTCACCGATCAACCGATCAAGGCGGTCTTGCACCGAGTTGATACCTCCGGAAGGATGGCAAAATGGGCGATCGAGCTCACGGAATTCGATATCAACTACAGACCTAGACCGGCAATAAAGGCCCAAATATTGGCAGATTTCATTGTAGAGTGCACCATCCCAGAGGAGGCCGAACCTGAGCAAAGTGGAGTTGACAGCCCGAAGTCTCAACCGAACTCCCCCGACGAAGAAGCCAGTCCCTCCGATTGCTTTTAGACCCTCTTTGTGGACGGATCTTCCAGCATGGCAGGTGCGGGTGCAGGCCTGATCTTGGTCAGCCCGGAGGGAGTCGTCGCGGAGTACGCTCTGCGTTTCGAGTTCCCCGCAACAAACAATGGAGCGGAATATGAGGCTCTGATTGCCGGATTAAGGATCGCCAAAGAGCTGGGAATAGGTCAACTCCGGGTGCACAGCGATTCCCAACTTGTGGTGGGACAAGTCAGCAGGAGTTATGAAGCGCGGGAAGACAGTATGGCCAGGTACCTTGAGAAAGTGAAGGAGCTTACCCCCGCCTTTAGCAGTTTCGACATCAGGCAGATTCCAAGGTCGGAGAATACCAGAGCCGATCTTCTCTCCAAGCTGACGACATCGGCTCCGGCCGAATTGCCCAAAGACGTCCTCTTTGAAGTTCTAAAACATCCGAGTACAGAGGAACCGCGGCCCGTAATGGAGATCGACCACGAGCCCAGCTGGGTCGACCCACTGATAACCTATCTTAGAGATGGAGTTCTCCCCCAGGACGCGAAAGAGGCCCGGAAGCTCCGAAATCAAGCCTCCCGATACATCCTTTATGAGGGCAAATTGTACAAAAGATCATACTCCTTGCCCCTCTTAAGGTGTCTCCGGCCCTCAGAAGCTGACTACGCTTTATGGGAAGTACACGAGGGAGCTTGCGGAAGCCATTTGGGTGCCAGATCTTTATCCCACAAGCTACTCCGCCAAGGGTATTACTGGCCAACAATGCATCATGATTCGATTGAATATGTCAAAAAGTGTGATCGATGCCAGAGATACGCCAACATCCAGAGACAACCCCGCTACCGAGCTCACACCCTTGAGTGCCCCATGGCCTTTTGCACAATGGGGGATGGACATTCTTGGCCCCTTTCCCATGGCGTCTGGGCAAAGGAAGTTCCTCCTTGTAGCGATCGACTACTTCACCAAATGGGTCGAGGCCGAACCACTAGCAAAAATCACAGAAGCAAAAGTGCAAGATTTCGTTTGGAAGTCAATTGTGTGCAAGTTCGGTCTACCTAGAACCCTAATCACTGATAACGGACGGCAATTCGCGAGAGCAAGGTTCGCCGAATTCTGTGAAGATCTAAACATCTCCCACAACTTCACATCAGTAGCCCACCCTCAGGCGAACGGCGAAGCTGAGGTAACTAACAGAACCCTGTTGCAGGGGATTAAGGCAAGGCTCGAAAAAGCAAAAGGGACTTGGGCGGACGAGCTTTATCATGTGCTATGGGCGTATCGAACCACCCAGAGATTACCTACGGGGGAGACTCCCTTTGCTTTAGCCTTTGGTACGGAAGCCGTCATCCCGATCGAGCTTAAACTCCCGTCGGCACGAGTCGTTGCATTCGACGAACACCAAAATTCACAAAGTCTCAGAGCCAACCTCGACCTGCTGGAAGAAAGACGGGAGATCGCTCAGGTTCGAATGGCAGCCTACAGACAAAAAGTTGCTCGATATTACAATGCCCGAGTCAAGAACAAAGCATTTAAAGCAGGAGATCTAGTGCTCCGACGAGCTGCTGTCTCGCAACCACAGGGCCAGGGGAAACTTGCCCCAAACTGGGAGGGACCTTACGAGGTCAAAGAAGTAGTCCGGCCCGGAACTTATTATCTTAAGGAGCTCGGAGGAGCCGACCTCCCGCGACCGTGGAGCTCAGAAAACTTACGGATGTACTACCAGTAATTTCATTTTAATCAAAAAACGCGTGCCCATATGTCTTGGGATAATTCAAGCAAACTGTATCAAAAACAAAAGGGCAACCTCATAAAATCGAAGGCCCGATTCTTTTAGACCGGATGGGGGGAGAGGCCCTACAACGCCCATATGTGCCCCCACAGCCCTGTTAGGGACAGGAGGAGAACCTCGCCCTAACTTGAGCAAAGTCGAAGGCCCGGTTCTTTTAGACCGGATGGGGGGAGAGGCCCTACAACGCCCATATGTGCCCCCACAGCCCTGTTAGGGACAGGAGGAGAACCTCGCCCTAACTTGAGCAAAGTCGAAGGCCCGATTCTTTTAGACCGGATGGGGGGAGAGGCCTTACAACGCCCACATGCGCCCCCACAGCCCTGTTAGGGACAGGAGGAGAACCTCGCCCTAACTTGAGCAAAGTCGAAGGCCCGGTTCTTTTAGACCGGATGGGGGGAGAGGCCTTACAACGCCCATATGTGCCCCACAGCCCTGTTAGGGACAGGAGGAGAACCTCGTCCTAACTTGAGCAAAGTCGAAGGCCCGGTTCTTTTAGACCGGATGGGGGGAGAGGCCTTGCAGCGCCCTAACGCGCCCCCGCAACCAGGCTGGTAACGAGAGGAGAACCTCACACCGACTCGAGCAAACGGGAAGGCCCGGACTCCTACGGGAGCCGGGTTCCGTCCACGACGCCAAAGAAAACTTCGCCCGGGCTCCTACGGGAGCCGGGTTCCGTCCACGACGCCCAAGAAAATTTCACCCGGACTCCTACGGGAGCCAGGTTCCGTCCACGACGCCCAAGAAAACTTCGCCCGGCTCCTACGGGAGCCGGGTTCCGTCCACGACGCCCAGGAAAACTTCACCCGGACTCCTACGGGAGCCGGGTTCCGTCCACGACGCCCAGGAAAACTTCACCCGGACTCCTACGGGAGCCGGGCTCCATCGCCGACATCAGCTACAGGACGACCCCGCCCGGACTCCTACGGGAGCCGGGCTCCGCTGACAACAGCAACTGCCGATAAGCCTTGTCCGGACTTCTACGAAAGCCGGACTTTGCCTATGACTTTGATTGCAGGAAGACTTCGCCCTGACTCCTACGAGAGCCGGGCTACTCCAACTTCAGGAGGGCTTCTCCGTTCGGACTCCCAAGGGAGCCGAACTTAGCTCCGACTTCAGCAGAGAAAAAATCCAACCAAAAAAAAAAAGAAGGCAAACAGTGCCCGAAGGCAACGGAAGCTCGGATCCCCGAATTCAAGCCCTGGGAGGGACCTCGGGCCCGAAGGGCCCCAAGCGAACCTGCACCCATCAACGGAATGACAATTGGGTATCTTCGAACGACGTAAGAGCCGAAAAGGAGCTCGGCAAATGACGACCCCACATGAGCAGAAGAGGTCGTCGATGACCTTGGGACAACGCGAAAAGGAAAAGAAGAAGAGAAGGAAGAAAGAGGAAAGGAAAATAAAGAAGTCCGACAGACAACTATTTAATGCGAGATGCAGACGAGGTAACAAAATCTCTTTTTCATTTAACAAGAGTATACGTTACAGGACCCGGTGGGTCAGGGAAAAAAAAAAGAAGAAGAAGATACATGTCATCGCAAGCCTCGCAAACACGGTTCGGGAAGGATGAACCGGAGGCCGCTCCGAGCTACAAACTCCTCTTCCCATCTCTGTCCTTCTCAGTCGCGTTCTCCAGCGCGTGTAACAGCTCTCGCCCCATCTCACCTCATTCTGTCTCCGAAGTCCCAACCCTAGCGGGAAAAGGATGGGATAGATCCCCGGAGGCGGTAAGGGCAACGGCGGCAGTAGCGAAGACCTGTTTCAAGAAGAACCGGAGTCACCTTGGAAGCGGTAGCGATGCCAGAGATGTGCCTCACATCCGAATGCTCCACGACAGCCGCCACCCAAAATGCTCCGGCAAGGTCGGCATGCGCTACTTCCACCGTCTCCGCAACAAGTTCCACTGCCCCACCGTCGATGCCGACCGCCTCTGGTCCCTCGGCCCCGACGGCATCAAGAATCCAGCTATAGCTTATGACGGCAGCTCTGCCCTCTTGACCGGTATCACCCCGCCTTGCTGCTCCGAAATTCGCGGGCAGAATAACTTCACCGACAGCCCCCGTTATTAAACCCCTGTTATTGAAGGAATTCTCCCTTGAGCCCCTTCAAAACGACGGAGATTCTCACCGGCCGCCATTCTCCTCCTCACCTTCCTCCAAGCCCTAGACATCCCCTCAAGAACGGCCTCCGGGGTAGAGGACATGGCGTAGGAACCCTCAGAGAAGAATTGGGGGGCTGAAGAAGGCAAGGACTGGTGCGAGGGAAGCAAGGCTCTCAGGCGAAGGAAAGGCGCCAAAATGAAGCCATGAAAGGACTAGGGGGTTTAAATAGCCGACGGATCCTAGCGCAGTTATGGCGGCGGGTATTCCTGGGCCAACTGGTGCGTACCACGTGTCGCGCTTATCCCCTTCATCGCTATCGAGGGTTGACCGTTCACAAATTCCTGTGGCACGGCGCTTGGGATCGCATTCCGACGGGGGTTCCGAAAAGACTCTTCAGGTCACCTTCACCGAAAAGCGGGCTCTGACGTATACACATTTAATGCCAAAATATCCAGAGGCGGCGGTGCGCAGGATTCGAAGGGACGGTTTCGACTGTGCCCATCTCTCTCTCTGTACTTCCTTCGTTTGAAATTCAAACTCGGAAGTAGGGAGACTGGTGTTGGGTATAAAAATACCCACAGCCAAAGCCCTCAGCGGAATCAACTACAGAACAGCTCCGCCCGGACTCCTACGGGAGCCGGGCTCCGCCTCCGACATCGACTACAGCACAGCTCCGCCCGGACTCCTACGGGAGCCGGGCTCCGCCGCCGACATCAACTACAGAACAGCTCCGCCCGAACTCCTACGGGAGCCGGGCTCCGTCTCCGACATCGACTACAGCACAGCTCCGCCCGGACTCCTACGGGAGCCGGGCTCCGCCGCCGACATCAACTACAGAACAGCTCCGCCCGGACTCCTATGGGAGCCGGGCTCCGCCGCCGACATCAACTACAGCACAGCTCCGCCCGAACTCCTACGGGAGCCGGGCTCCGCCGCCGACATCAACTACAGAACAGCTCCGCCCGGACTCCTACGGGAGCCGGGCTCCGCCTCCGACATCGACTACAACACAGCTCCGCCCGGACTCCTACGGGAGCCGGGCTCCGCCGCCGACATCAACTACAGCACAGCTCCGCCCGGACTCCTACGGGAGCCGGGCTCCGCCGCCGACATCAACTACAGAACAGCTCCGCCCGGACTCCTACGGGAGCCGGGCTCCGCCTCCGACATCGACTACAGCACAGCTCCGCCTGGACTCCTACGGGAGCCGGACTCCGCCGCCGACATCGACTACAGCACAGCTCCGCCCGGACTCCTACGGGAGCCGAGCTCCGCCGCCGACATCAACTACAGAACAGCTCCGTCCGGACTCCTACGGGAGCCGGGCTCCGCCTCCGACATCGACTACAGCACAGCTCCGCCCGGACTCCTACGGGAGCCGGGCTCCGCCGCCGACATCAACTACAGAACAGCTCCGCCCGGACTCCTACGGGAGCCGGGCTCCGCCTCCGACATCGACTACAGCACAGCTCCGCCCGGACTCCTACGGGAGCCGGGCTCCGCCGCCGACATCAACTACAGAACAGCTCCGCCCGGACTCCTACGGGAGCCGGGCTCCGCCTCCGACATCGACTACAGCACAGCTCCGCCCGGACTCCTACAGGAGCCGGGCTCCGCCGCCGACATCCACTACAGCACAGCTCCGCCCGGACTCCTACGGGAGCCGGACTCCGCCAACGACTTCAACAGCAGGTAGACTCCGCCCGGACTCCTACGGGAGCCGGACTTCGTCAACAACTTTAATTGCAGAAGGACTTCGTCCGGGCTCCTACTAGAGCCGAACTCCGTCCTCAACTTCGACGGTTACAGACAGACTGCGTCCGGACTCCGTCTGGACCCCCACGGGACCCGGACTCCGCCAACGACTTCAACAGCAGGAGAACTCCGCCCGGATCCCTACGGGGGCCGAACTCCAACCGCTGCCGAGCTTCAGCCAGCAGATCGGCACTCCCAGGCCACAATCACGGCCACGATCCTGCTCCACTCACTGCGGCGGACTCCGCGCAGCTCCATTATTCTCTGACAGGCTGTATCAACGGCCATGATTCTGCTCCACTCATTGCGGCAGATCCTACGCGACTCCATTATTCTCTGACAGGCTGTATCAACGGCCATGATTCTGCTCCACTCCCTGCGGCGGGCGCCGCGTGACTCCACTGCCTGTAATAGATTCCACGTGGCGAGCTACGGCGATAGCCACGACTCCGCTCCACTACTCTTCGCAGTAAATTCCTCCTGACTGTGGGCGGCCCACTACCTGGCGGTTACAAATGTCGCCATCGATCTATTACCTCCCCCGCCTATAAAAAGGGGGACCCAGATACGTTATTCTATAAGCTCATTTTTTATCTCAAAACTCTGCAAATTTTTCCGTTCGAGCACTCCATTCTTGTTGAGGCAGAGAACTGACTTGAGCGTCGGAGGATCTTGCCGGAGCAACCCCACCTCCGGTTTAGACTTCCTTTGCAGGTCCCGGTAGCGACCGCGGCTTCCCCGACTCCAGCTTCTCCGGCGCAAGCAGATTTTCGCACCAACAGGTACATAGGGGGGCATGTAGAGGTCATAGAAGCTCAACAAATAATAACATTAACAAGAACAACAGCAACAACAACAATATAATAGTAACAACGACGACGACGACAATAACAATAACAACAATAATAATAACAATAACAACAACAATAATAACAGTAGCAATAATAACAACAATAACAATAATAGCAACAATAATAAGAATAAAATTAATTGAGAATAATAATAAGTATAAGAAGAAACCTGAAAAACAGTAATAATCCAAAAAATGAAACAACATATTTATCAGATGCAATAAGTTAATGGGAAGTATAGACTTGGCAACATCCAGTACTAATTAATAAACTAATTTTGTCCTCCATGCTCATATATGATGCAAAATGTTAAGGCCAGTGCCTAGGCAGGTCATGTAAGCAGCCACGACTGCCACATGCAAAAAAACTGTCTAGTTGTATAGTTTGCTTTGGCAAAGCAAAAATCTATCCATATTCTAAGTTCATCTAGAACCTCCAAAAAAGAATTTTACAACATCCACTGTTCCAATGAACACTTGCAAATACTCACATAAAAACATAAAAAGAAACAACTAAGTCTCAGATGTCGGAGCAACATTAGGATCTAACGTCGTGCTTTCATGGACAAAAAGCAATGACACCCGTTATAAACAAGATAAGAGTAGCTGACGGTCAAAAAATTACAAGAAACCACACAAAAAATTGTATATATGATACCTGCAGGGTACTCACCAATCTATTTCCTCTTTACCTTGCAGCAGTGGCCACTAAATTTTGCTTCATAGAAGATTTTCATAAGTTTTACAAACCAAACTCATCAAACATGATCTTAGCCTCCAGACTGATCTGCTGGTGCCTCGTCCTGGGGCCTAGAACTACTGCTGTTAGGTTCTATAGGAGTACCAGATTCCTTTGGCTTGGCATCCACCTCCTGCTCCAATTCCTGTCCTGCGAACACTTGTGACTGCAAAGATGGAGCAATGTTGTTTACATGAAGCCATGTTAACTCCCACAAACTATCTCCACCTATTGTGCTCCTCTTTGCAAGGATCCCACGTGCCTTCATCACAAGCAGTGTGTTTTTAAGGAGCTCCGGGATCAATTCTTGCAGCTTCTCACTTCGCTTGCCTCTCAGCTTAACCTTCATGTACTTCTCCATCCTGCTAAGAACTCCCAGCCACAGCTTGCAGAAGCTGCTCAGTCCATGGAGTTCTTGTAACAGCTGCAAAAAGACCTTGGAAAGTAACTTCATGGCATGCAAAAGGGTTCCCTCCATGTTCCGGTAATCTTTTTGCGAATGATTTTGAGCAATCTCCAGCAAGTCATCCAGCATTGTGAATATAACAGGATCAAAAGCCTGTGTCCAAGATGATGATGAGAGGGAAATTCCTTCTGCTCCCACCAGGCATCTCTGCAATGACAACAGGGCATGATTCCTCACTTCCTCTCTTTGATCCAGGCACACTTTCCTCAATGCTTGCACCAACCTGAGCCACATCTCCCTGATTCCTTCTGATATCTTCTCAGCTTCTTGGCCTGCTTCCCTAGTCTCACGAGACCAGCGAGTTAAAGAATTCAGGGATTCCGCCATCAGATCCAATGCATGGACAGATCTATCTGTTAGTCCAACCCGAGAATCTGCAAACTGTCTTGAGGCTTCTACACACAGAATATAATTGGCTGGTGAAAGGTGAGCCCCTTCGGACATGATAAACACCAATGCCTCAAACCCTACTTCTGAAGCCTCTGGATGGCGAGCTGTGATGGAAAGCAAGGATGTGATAGTCCGCCAACCCATCTGAGATTTTATATGAGTAGCATTTGCCTTAACTAGGCGTGTGACTTCTTGTGTGATGTTCTCACAATAAGCATCTGCTACACGGGCATCAAGCTTCAAAACCAACTGCAGTGACCTTAAGAGCTCATCAGCCAGGTTCTCTTTGTAGGGCAGTAACCTCTGGCAAATGCGGAGTAGTCCAAAAACTGCCTTCTCCACAAGTGCACATGGCATCAGAGTAGACTGAACTATACTGGCAATGTGCTCATAAACACCCTGCCAGAGAAGCACAATTCTATCTCGGTTGTTCAATGTAATGGCAATTAGCAGCTCCAAGCAAAAAACTGCTGTGTCTTCATCATCAGGTGAGCTGGTTACCTTCTGAGGCCGGCCAGCTGCCCAAATTAGTGCCCTGGCAAGATGCAACAGTGAATCAGCTTGTAGGAACTTGCTTTCTGTGAATATAGTGTCTATGTGGCACTTCTGTATTGTTTGAAGAGTTCTTTGGTGAGCAGCAAGTTGTTGTTCAGTTGGCTGTGATCTTGGTTCTTCTGTGTCAAGAGATAAGAGTTGGCTAAACCTTCCCATTAACCCGAGGATCTACGAGGGGTACCCATAACTGGAACATGAGACATGGAAAGAGAGCTGGGAGCAGGCTTCCCTTGATTCGGATCCAAAGGCAATTCTGAATCATCAGCTGCATCACTAGCAACACGAGCGGGAAGAAGGCCAAGCTTGTGTAGCCTTAAGATGCAGTCCAGCATATTTCTCCAGCCAGTGCGTATATGGTCACCATACCTATTAGCTATGTTGAAAACTGTCTCTGTTGCTAACCTAGCTTTGGTGTCATCGCCAAAGGCCATGACCGGTTCCTCAACCAAAGAAGTGTTCAAAAGGGTTGTAAATTTGCAGAGGGACACAACTAGATCATCCAATACATCCTCAAGATGATGGAAGGAAGATATCTTTGCAACAGCTAGGAACCCATCTACACATGTTAGAAAAACTTCTTCATGTTCTGCATAATCAAACACCACCGATATTGCAGCAATAGTAGGGCCCGACATGATGGCGAACATGTCATGATCAAGGTATGGCCGAGAATCACAGACAATGTATGGAGATGTTTTCTTCGACTTCCTCATCAGGTCAATCCAACGACTGGGAGACATCTCAAGAAAACCAATGCCTTGCTCAGGGATGGTTCTTATCTCATTCCTGCAGATTGAATGGTAGAGCTCTGACAAGAATTCCCTTGGGAGGTCATGCCCACCATTTATGTGGCGGTTGTTCCGAATGAAGTCCTCTTCAGTCATCTTCTTCTTCACTTGCACATTGTGCTGATCCGTGTTAAGCAAGATAAGCGAGTATGACAGCAAGAGGGCAGCATCCTTGTTGACAAGAATTTGTGGTGACTGTTCAAAGTATCTCTCTGAGAAAGCCTCAAGAACTCTCTGTATCTTCTGCGATTCACCTGGCAGCCGGAATGTCTCCAGAAAGAGCCTCAAAGCAGTATCAAGATTCATGTCCTGGAAATCAAAGGTCCCAGCAAATTCGTGAAGAACCTGAACACAAAACTCGTCATGGTTGCCTAAGAAATCCCCGACAAGGTTCTTATCCAAGCCAGCAGTGTATCTGAAAAAGCATGCCACACTCTGGGGGTCGAGCTTTTCAGGTAAGAGATGGGTTCCTTGCAGAAACTCCAACCCTTTCTTTGGGTCCCTGTTGAAGTGATCAGCACCAATCATCAGCCTCCTCTTGATATACTTCCTGCACCGAACAAACTTAACCCAATGGTCAGGATCAGAATAATCCTCACACTTGACTGTCCAAAATGGAGTATATTCCTCAAGCTCCATAGGTTCTTCTGAACGTGGAGGTGCATTGCCTATTCTATCGGCCATTCCCTGAATCACTGCAATCAGACCATCCAAGGCAAGAACATGCATTGAAGACAATGGGCAGTTCACTGGAAATGCACTCTTTGAAAGAAGGTTGGCAAGGTCTTCAAACACGTTGCTGCAGGTTACATCACAATCCAAGTTAGCATACATCTCTGCCATAAAAGTCTTCTGCCGGCAGAAGTCCACAAGAGCCTCCATGGCAACCTCCTGCTGATGATAGCTAGCCCCATACCGGCTCTGTGCAAGCCTCAATATCACACACGAGAAGAATGCCTCCAGCTGCAATTTCAGCTCTGTTCGCAAGTGTTGGTAAAGATTCAGAACAATGCTACAAACCATCGATAAAATAAGTGGGCTCATTGATAAACCAAACTGCATCAGATTCCGGAAGAGCTCGTCTTGCACCAAAGCTAGCAGTTTTGCGTGCTTACATATAGAAGGACCTCCCAGCTCAATGGCTGAATTGATCAACCCAAGCGCAAAAAGTGGCACATCCTCGTCAAAAGCAATAGTATTGGGCGTAGGACTTAACCCAATTTGCTCAGCAATGTTCAAAAGAGAACACAAGAAGTGAAAGACCTCTACCATGCAAGGAATTCCATATGGCTCCACCATGATTCTTACACCGTTCGGCACCTCCACCCCCCCTACAAAATTATCATCTCCAGAGTCAGTCACAGAGCTGGCGCTTCCATTTCCATTCTCCACTTGCTTGATCCCAGCAGCCCGATGCTTGTCGACCCCACCAATCTACAGAACAAAACCCTCAACTTGATACCATCAGATATTAGCTAAAGAAGAAAAGAGCCAGCAAAAAGAGGTCTTCTTTCTCAGAATCAGTACCTCTGCGCCATCTCCGACACCAGGCAAGTGCGAGAAGATGCATCGGATAAGCTCATGCATTGTGTGGCGGGAGAACCTCTGCAGCAGCTCCCCCTTGGTACCAGCCTGGTGGACGACCCGGAAGCACGTGTTCACGATCGTGCACACATGCTGGTTGCTGAGCAGCGCCGACGCCCGGCTTCTCATGCACGCGAGCAGCACCTGCAGGATCTTCATCAGCACGGCCTCCTCCGAGGCAGGATCGGTCACCTCGAACCGGCAGCTCGTGACGGCATCGACAAGGGCGTGCACAGCGGCCTCGGCACCGGGAGCTCGCTGGTCGAGCACCTCGAGGGTGAGGATCTTGTAGACGGAGGAGAGGGCAACGCCGGTGATGGGAGCGCCGGTCTCGTCGGAGCGGATCACGTCGAGGAAGGGGCCAAGGTAGGCCGAGGGGTCGACGGCTTTCCACGGGCGGCGGGTGTCCCCCCAGGAGAAGACCTGCCGGCGGAGGGACTTGAGGGACTGGACGAGGGAGTGCTCGAGATGGTGGTCGTCGGCAGCGGAGGCGTAGCGGCCGCCCCACCGGACGTTGCGGCGCATCACGGCGAGGACGGCGCTCACCTCCGAGTTGATCATGCATGCGAGGGCCGCGTCGTGGCCGCCACTGCCGACGACGACGGCCAAAGAGGCGGCATCGGCCGCGGGTTCCTCCTGGATCGGGTTGATGGCAGAATTCTGGAGGCGAGGGCGGCCCATTTCGGGGGATCAGGATCTGGAAAAGCTTAGGGTCGGTTGGGCAGAGCCAGAATCTGGATGCCCGGAGGTCAATTGGGCACCTAGGAAGGCATCAGGTTTTCTTGGGTTTTATGGGTCTAGATCTAAGGATTATTCGAATGGGAGATTGAGAAGGAAGAGGGAATGTTGGGAATTGGAAAGATCGGATCTTTGCGGACGGAGAGAATGATAGATCTGAACCCGAGAGAGAGAAAAAAGAGACTGGTACCTAATGGAGGAGATGGAGCGGAGACGGCATCAGAGATCTGGTCGCGTGCTGGCGTTCCAGTTTGCGGCTTTGCGCGATCTCCCTCCCTCGCTGCCGCGGCTACTGCCTCCAATTTATTAGATTTGTTTGTTCTTGCTTTCCCCTTCTTGGTGTCTGGGTTCTTGCTGGAGGTGCTGGACTTGGGACTGGTCAACCCAATGCCAGTGAGGCCCAAACCAAATTGGTCCCCGTATTTTCCCGACTTGGTTGGGTTGGTTATGTCTCAAGAAATTATTGGAACCGGGGCAAATCGAGGAGCATATGCACGGTGGAGAGCGCGCGATCGGGAATCGGTGAAATACAAGGGGTCGCGTGGCGTGTTATCCACCGTGGGATTTGCGCGGTCCCATTGTCCCTCGTGCATTCAATACGGAGGAGTTATGTCTCTGGTTCCGGTCAGCCGCGTTTGAATCCAACTGGCGGGGCAACGTCCACGGTGTTCGGTTTTTTATTTCCAAAAAAAAAGAAAAGATTTGCAGACGTCGACTTGACCAATATAAAAGCGGAATTGAATTCAGTCTGGAAAATTGGGCAACCTGCCTAATTGAAATTTCACTAATCGTTCTTCCTCTGATCTCATCTAATATCTATAAATTATATAGTCTAAAGTATCTGATATATGATCCTGAGTGCACCTCTGCGCAATGTTTTTTCCACCCCTCTGAGCAATAAGAGGATGTCGTGCTGTAGGTTTGTTTTACAAAATATACTTTTCCTTATCTCCAATTAAAGCAATTGAAAGGCTACATCATTGTACCTAGCTTATCTTATTCACTTGATGGAAAACTAGATCACCTTAGGTATTTGTGTTATAAATCAGCGTTGACTATGAGACAAAGCAAAATGGTATATGATCCATTCGTAATATGAAATCCCGTCCAAGCTCGTGTTCATTAAAAGAGAGAAGTTCTGAAGCGATATAGAGAAAAAGAAAGGAAGTAGCCGGGGTTTCATATTTCGAGGAGAAGAAAATAACTATGGATCTTGATAGGTCGAATTCAATCAGAGCTTCGCTATTGGAGTCGGTCATAAGGCCGGATCTATGAAGTAAGAGGGGGATTAAGTCATTCTCAAAGGATGCTCCTCTTTCGAGGAGGAGTGGTCATTCCGATGGAAGATCGGGTTTGGTGAGGGAGTCATTGTCGACCTCTATTATGAGGCCAAGTGTGCCAGTAGAGGGGTGACTCGGTCACCTCCATGAACACTAGCTTATCCTGTAGGTGGTCAGTAGCTAGATGACCATCTATCATAGGCACAAGTTGTATAGAGACCTACATGGTTCAAATAGAAAATGGCTCAGATCACTGACGAGGATGTCTCTATCTTGGAGAGCATATTTACTCAGATTATCAAATTTTTAGATAAAGAGATAAATCGCTGTTCGGCTCAGTGAAAGATGGCTCTTATGGGTAAGTTTCTTGATCGTAGATTCCTTCTAAAATTTGTACAAAAAAAAAAGATGAAATTGAGGTGGAACATTCATGGGGAATTTCATGTTTCATCCCTATCTGATGGGTTATTGATTTTTCAATGCCCTTTCAAAGAGGCTAAACTGAGAATCCTTCAGAAAGGGCCTTATATCTTGGCTGGCCAACTACTGGTCCTAGAAAGTAAGAGACCCCAGCTCCAGCCAAGCAGAATACTGTTGGACAGGTCTGGATCTAGCTTAGGTTATTGATTTGCCTCTTGAATTGTAGGATAAGAAAATGATTTTGAAGTTGGCAACTATGGTTGGGGCTCCATTGTACTAAGATGAATGGACTGAATCCTCTATAAGGTGGGCTTCACTAGAGTCTGTACTCATTAATGTCAATCAAAGCATCTACCCAAGAGCTCAGGTGAGGGCAAATATTAAGACCTTGTGGCAGCAATTCACTTATGAGGAGCTACCTGAGATCTTATGCTCATGGGAAGATTGATGCACCCATGAATACCTATGGTTGTGTGAAGGCTCGAGAATCAAAACTCAAGCCGGCATATGTGCCTTGGATCCGGACAGCTCGACTACCTCTCTATCTACTACCATGGCATATAAGGCTAAACGATCCCTAACCCCAAATCTTGTTGGTGGATATTCAGAGATAGCATGGGTCCAGGCAAAGAAGAACACTAAAAAGTCTCCTCCTAAAGCCCAATTGGAGCTTGTGGTTGATCCACTGGTGGGTATTGTCTCCAAATATGCTCCATAATCTTTGAGGATCCAGTTGATGTCCCCAATATGGAGATAGTATTACATCAAAGGAGAGGATAGTAATAAAAAGAAGCAGTCGCGACCTCTGAATTCAGGATAACGTTAAGTCACCCTCAAATTCTTCATTACGACGAACTAATTAAAGTGCTAGCTTTAGAGGACATAGAAGATAATATGGAGCAAATTAAGAAACTGGTAGTCCAAATGACAACATCTAATCACCAAAGCAGTGTAGCCAAAGTTGACAAGGAGGTTTGAAAGTCAGTGGGGGAATAATAATTGAGTTGTAGCTAATAGAGAAAGAAAAATAATGCAAACAATTAGTGCCAAGTGATCAGTTGCAGCTTGTGCAGTCTTCAATGGTTGACACTTTTCAACCTCATCAACTTTTTTTTTCAGCAACTCCAACACAAACTTGATAAGGTAGCCCATCCTCATCTTTCTCTCTATCTTAATCAACAAAAGGGCTAATCTTGAGGTACATAAAAGAGTCTGGGGGGTTGAGCAGGGTGTAAAGCATCTGCCTTCAACATCTCAATGAAAGTCCTTAGCTGGAACTATAAAGGACAGCAAAACTTTCTTTTGTTAATTTTAATAAAGCTCTTGTTAGATAGTATAATCTTGAAATTTACTATTTTTTGGAAGCTAGACTTTCTGAGCATGCCTTACCTTGCATCCATAAGTTCATGGGACATTCTTGATATATGTGTATGATCTTAGCTAAGGATCTTTCTAGGGGACTTGTTATTGCTTGGAGGAAAGGGTTGGAACATGTTCGGCTTACTTATGCTAATAGACAGGGCGCTTTTGGAATTATCAATGTTCCAAATGGGCCAATCAGGATTTTGGGTGTCATTATGCTAGCACCTATGGTGTGGAATGATGGACTATTTGGATGGAAGTCATGTCAGTCTAAACTATGGGTCTCTCTCTTCTTGTTGGTGAATTTAACTCTATCTTGCATGCTGATGACAATAAAGGAGGAAAACTTTTCTGTGTTGATCAGATATTTATGAATTTAAACCTTTTCTTTAGTAAAGTGGTCTAGTCGATTTGGGGTACTAGGGGACACATTACACCTCGTGCAATAATTGACTTGGACTAGCTAGAGTTTGCGAGAAAATCGACTATGCTTTTACTTCTAATCGATGGGTTGACTTGTTCTCTGAATCTACTATAAAATACCTTACTAGATTTATATCAGACCACTATCTGTGCTTAGTTACCATCTCTAATAAATATTCAAGAGGCCCAGTGCCCTTTCATTTTGAGAAGATATGGTTTGCTTGTCATATCATTCAAGAAGTCATAAATCAAGCCTGACATTATAAAAAAAATCCCTCGCCAGTTATTCAGCTTTCTATGCCATTGTATAGCACTAGAAAAGCTATCAAGCTATGGAAACAAAATGTGGGAAACTTATTCCATCAAGGATAGCATTATGTGGTCAGATTTTTCAACTTCAAGCGGAAGAAGCACAAAATCGGGGTCTCACGGATTAAAAGCGCATGCATTTATTGGCTTTGTTACGGGCTTATCAGAAAATTTTATTTTTACAAGAGGTGTTTTGGCGTCAAAAGTCACACATCACTTGGCTAAAGTAAAGACATGCTAACATAAATTTTTTAAAAGAGATGGCATAATAGAATCCATTTCTTGAATAATACCCAAAGAGATTAGGGAGAAGACATGAAAGCAATTAAATCCTTACTGCTTCATCACTTCCAAGCTCGGTAGGTAATAGATCCAAGTGTGTAGGAATTTGAATGGCCTATTATGGACACTTAGATGATAGCCGAACAGAATGAATCTCCTATTAAAGCTGTCATGGAGGAAGACATTTATGAAGTTCTAAAAGATATGCATCTTGATAAACTTCTGGGCTTGGATAGTTTTTCGAATTTTTTTTCAATATTTTTAGTATATAAATAAGAAGGATGTTGTAGCTACAATCAAATTTGTCTTCCATCATGGTATGCTATCTGATTCTTGAAAAATAAGTTATATTACCTTCATTCGGGAGGTGGTAAGTCCTATTGGAGTGAATGACTTTCAGTCCATTAGTTTATGTAATACTATCTATAAATTAGTCACTAAGCTTTTGATTAATCAGTTGAAACCCATCTCACCTTCCATTGTTTCGGAAGAGCAAGAAGCTTTTGTATAAGGAAAGAATATTCATCAAAATATTCTCCTAGCTCAAGAACTTATACACTCTCTTAAGAAGGTTTTGTAGGAATTCGAGGTTTGGTGCATGCATGTGTGTTTCAAAACTTCATTTTCTAAACACCATAGCGGAGAATAAGATTAAAATAATTTTAATATGAATTATGCATGCATAAAAATATAAAACCATAAGGATCTTTTTCATATACTGAAATTGATATATATTGAAATTCAGATTGTGATCAAATCACATACCTGTTTCACAGTCCATTTCTTCGAAATTGGATTTAGAAGAGATGAGGCTCTCTATTAGCCGCACAAGTATCTGCTCTCTATCAGTATCCACTCAGGATCAGTCTGAAATAGTCCTCTATAATCTGAATTTTGATTCTCCAAAATTCAGCCTGCTGAATCTGAATGAAGCCTGGGTCACGATCAACACTTGATCTTTCTCCTTGATCTTCTTTTTCTCCTCTTTTTTAAAGTTTCTCCTTACTATGTGCTGCTACTAGATACTAGAAACTAGTAAGAAAGAGGCATCCAAACTCCTCTGGGTGTAGAATTCCTTGGGATGCGCATCTCAAGGAAGAGGTAGATAGAACACCCAAGAGAAAAGAAAGGGAGAGGAAGAGAGGGTGTGGGGAGAGCCTTTGGGTGTGAGGGACTGCTGGTTTTGATGTTCTAAGGACCTTAGGGGAGGTCCCTTTAAATAGACATAAGGATTGAATCCTATTCAATCTCATAATATAAGTCCTACCTGCATTAGGATTTCTATTAACTTAAGTTATCCAACTTATATTAGGAAGCCCATTAGGCACCAACTATTGGAGCCCTTGCACCCATAATTAGACACCCTTTTTTGCACCCAAGAGACACCCCATATGAAAATCAAAGGCCCTCTAATTAATGGACATGCCCAAATTGATCAAATCAAAGTGGCATCCCATAATAACTATCAAGGAGATTCATAAGGATCCTGTATCCTTAATTTATATGATCCATAACCTTAGACACCCAACAATTGGAATCTCATGAATCTTATTCATATAGGTTATTAGCAGGCAATTAAGTTAGAATTATCTTATTAAATAAGTAATCCCAACGAAAAAAAAATTGGATCCAACCATGTGCTAGCAAGGTTACCATGAACCCAATGGATTTCTCTAAATCCAATTGACACTTCATAAGCTCAATTTCTTATTCCAAACCTGATCCCTTTATTGTGTGACCTCATAGGTTCAATTCTATCTGGTATTGAGATATACAATGATCCCTATCATCATATCATTGAAACTCTTTTCAATGGATCGGAACAATTTCACTCTAACTCAATCAAAGATTGTCGATCCGAAACAACCCTAGTGAGCTCTCACAATCTACTAGTGACACCTAGCAATATATAGTGATAATTCAGTAGAACTAAAATGAATCTCTAGGTGTAGTTAACGTATGATTTAGTCCCTCTATCGTGAGTCCCGACTAGATGGCAGGTCATAGATAAATCGTCAAACCTCAACATTAGTTATATGATAGATTGATTAGCTCAAGTCCAGTTGTGACTTTTATGGAAACTCTTTTCCATCAATCACACTGTTGTGGCCACAGACTCTTGGACTTAGCCTCTCAAATCTCATAGGACTACTCCTCTCTATCAAGATCGATAGATCCTATCTTGATGCTCACCACATTCTTACAGTGGATCAACTGTCACTAACATCCACTACAAGGGCTTATTGAGACCCATATTTATGTGTCAATCAAACTTCAGTAGCCTCACTGCGAGTAGCAGTACTATCTCAAGTCAAAGGATCAGTTACACAACTATAGTATCAAGACAATCACTGATGATTGAATAAAAATTCAAGTGATCTCTCGTATGGTCACACTCAGTGCCAGTTGTTCTCTAACAACCACCTGCACTTGTCACCCTGTGTCTCTACACAGTAGATTAGAGATCCATCTATTTTGAAAGAAGTGATTTGTGCGACAGTCTATCTGGATCTATCATCGTCCTCATGATGATCCTATGATCGAGAGCCTTTAGAAATTAAATACATGTCTCTAATTCTCAATATTTTGAGAATATGTATCAAAACTAATTCCATAGATGATTCAAGGATACATTATACTTGAATGAAATAAAATTTATCCATTTTATTGATCATATCAATATATTAAGTATAAAATTATGTCCTAGATATATTATAATGTGTTAGCCATATTGGCTTTTAGGACATGCATCTAACAATCTCCCACTTGGACTAAAGCCAATTAGCCATAAACTAAGTCTCATCTTTTCAAGATGGACTTCCATTTTCGGTTGGCTCAACTATTTAGTTAGTGGGTCTGTCAAGTTATCCACGGAGTCTACTCTTTGCACCTCGACGTGAGGTAGATGCATATATTGGTGCTCTATGTATTTAGACTTCTGGAGAGACCTTGGCTCCTTAGCAAGGGCTATGGTGCCATTGTCTTTGCAGTACTATATCATGACATGATATTCAGTTCTACAACTAACATTAAAATCAGAATTCGTTCTACACATCTATAGCACACTCAGCCTCCATTGATTGATTCTCAGAACCCTTCTAGTAAATCGAACAGAATATATCCTCAAATTGCAACTCAAAATCACCTCCAAAGACTAAGAACAGATCCTTAGTCCTTTTTAAGTACTTAAGGATGTTCTTCATAGCTATCCAGTGCTCATCATCTGGATTCGATTGATATCTGCTCGGGACACTCACGGTAAGGGCAATATCAAGTCGAGTACATAGTATGACATACATGAGGCTTCCTATTGTCGAAGCATAAGGAATCCTACTCATGCACTGAATCTCCTCAGATGTGGTCGGACACATCGTCTTGAAAAATGAATACCATGCCTAAGAGATAAAAGACGTCTCTTAGAGTTTTTCATGCTGAACCTCTTCAGTACCTTCTCTATGTACAGCTTTTGTGACAGGTCAAGCATCCATTTAGATCTATCTCTATAGACCTTTATTCCGAGAATATAGGATGTTTTTCCTAGATCTTTCATAGAGAATTTCTTGGACAACCATCTTTTGACCATGGTTAGCATGGGAATATCATTCCCAATGAAGAGAATATCATCCACGTACAGTACGAGAAAGATGAGTGCACTCCCACTGACTCTCTTGTATACACAAGGTTCCTTTTTATTTTTGATGAAATCAAACAATTTGATTGCCTTATCAAAATGATGGTTCCAACTCTGAGAAGCCTGCTTTAATCCGTATATAGACCTTTGCAGCTTGCAAACTCTGTGATCACCATCACCGGATGTGAAACCCATAGGCTGCTCCATATAGATATCTTCCTCAAAATATCCATTCAGGAAGATAGTTTTCACATCCATCTGTCAAATTTCATAATCATAGTAAGCTACAACAGCAAGTAAAGTACGGATGGATTTCAGCATGGCTACGGACAAGAAAGTTTTCTGATAGTCAATACCCTCTTGCTAACTATAACCTTTAGCCACAAGCCTAGCTTTATAAGTCTCTACCTTACCATCGGTACCTATCTTCCTTTTGTAGATCCATTTACATCAAATAGGTACAATACCTTCAAGTGGATCCACTAAAGTCCAGACTTGATTCGAGTGCATCGAGTTAATTTCTGACTTCATAGCATCTAACCATTTCTCGAAATCGATGTTAGATATCACCTCATCAAAGGTATTGGGATTATCACCATGACCCCTATCTCCCATAAGAAATATTTCTTTTACTTCCTCCTTAAGCATACCCATGTACCTTTCAAGAGGTGGGGAGATCCTGCTAGATCTACGAGGTGGCAGAGGAATATCAACTACTGGCTCATGGACTACGGGTTCCTGAGGATCTATAGCTATAAACTCTTCAGAGATCTTCTCTTCGAGTTCCACTAATCTCTCACTACCGCTATTCTGGATAAACTATTTTTCCAGGAACACGGTATTTCGACTCACAATCACATTATGGTCTTATAGAAAGTAGAAGTAGTATCCCATGGATTCTTTTGGATATCCTATAAAGTGAGCTATAATAGATCTATCATCTAACTTTTTCGCCATCTGTCTCTTGACATAGGCCGGACATTCTCAAATCTTAAGATAACCCAAACTCAACTTCTTACCGAACCATATCTCATACGATGTGGTAGGAACGGACTTTGAAGGAACCCTATTCAACAAGTGAATGACAGTTAACAAGGCATGTCCCCAAAGAAATAAGGGTAGATCAGTAAAGCTCATCATGGACCTGACCATATCCAATAGGGTCCTGTTCCTCCTTTCGGATACTCTGTTGAGCTGAGATATTTCAAGAAAAATCCACTGAGAGACTATACCATTATCCTTAAGATATTTTAAAATTTTTGACTAAGATATTCACCTCCTCGATCAGATCAAAGAATTTTAATGGGTTTATCCATCTGCTTCTCTACTTCATGTCTGAATTCTTTGAACTTTTCAAAGACCTTAGACTTGTGTTTCATTAAATACACATATCCGTACCTAGACAAATCATCGGTAAAGATAATGAAGTAGGTGTAATCACCCCTAGCCTATACATCAAATGACCCACACACATCGGTGTGTATCAGGAAAAGTAGCTCTGTGGCCCTTTCCCTATGTCCTACAAAGGGCAACTTGGCCATCTTTCCTCGAAGGCAGGATTCGCAAGCTGGATACGGCTTTGGGTTAAAAGAGCTAAGGATCCCATCTTTCTCCGGTCTGTTTATCCTGTCCTCTTCAATATGGCTTAGTCTATGATGCCACAAGTATTTCTGGTTAATTTCATCTCTGGATCTCTTTTGGCCTACAGCACTCACTATTTGCTCGTTTAGGTTCACGTTCACATCAACATGCAAGTGATAAAGACTGTCAATTAACAAACTCCATGCAACTAATTTATTTCATAAATAAATAGAATAAAAATCTTTATTGAAACAAATTTCAAAATATTTCTATGCTAGCACAGACACAAAATTAAATTCTGACTAGCTACAGGAACATAATAACAGTCTTTCAAATCTAATCTAATGTCAGATGATAATCAAAAGGATAAGTGCCAACGGCCTCTGCAGTAATTTTGCTCCATTGCTGATCTGAAGGATCATGTCACCTTCTCTCAACCTTCTACTTTCTATTAGACCCTGCATAGAGGTGCATATATGAGCACTTGAGCCAGAGTCTAATATCCAACTAGAAGTAGAAAAAACCATAAGGTTAGATTCAATTGTATGCATACCTTCAGAAGGTTTGTTACTCTTTTTGGTCTTTAGACTCCCCAGGAATTTAGGATAGTTCCTCCACCAGTGGCCTTTAGCATGATAGTGGAAACACTTTTCCTTTACCTCAGCCGCCTTTGGACCATCCTTCTTTGGTTTGCTCTCTCTCTTCTGCTTCTTTGCAGATTTAGCCTTTTTCCTTCCAATAGACTTTCTCTTAGAAGAAGAAGTCCACTTCATAGCGAGAATAGTACCCCTTGAACTCTTCAAAGTACCCTCTGTTGTGACCAACATGTTGACAAGTTCGAAAATAGTGCAGTCAAGTTCGTTCATATGAAAATTCACGATGAATTGATTATATGAACTAGTAAGAGATTGAAGGATCAGATCCATCTGCAATTTTTTTTGCATATCAAGCCCGAGCTTTTCTAGCTCCTCAATGTCCTTGATTACTATCATACAGTGCTCATGGACAAACTACCCCTCATACATCTTGAGGTTGAAGAGTCTCTTGGATACTTCGAAGCATGTAGTACGACTTTGCTCACTATACAACTCTTGCAGGTGAGTGATCATAACCCAGGCAGTGGGCATATGCTCGTACTGGCTTTGCAACTCATTTGACATAGACGCCAGTACATAACACTTGACCCGACTGTCTTCATCCATCCACTTCTCAAAAGCAGCTCTCTGCTCAGTAGTAGGATGGTTTGGTAACACAACGAGATCTTGATCGAGAACATGGCTTAACTTTTCTGAGATCAGGACAATCCTAAGATTTCTGAGCCAGTCTTTGTAATTATTACAAGTCAAATGATTGGTTTCAAGAATGCGAGCTAGAGGATTTGAGGCTGACATGATGGTTTAATTGCAAGAGTAGAGATTCAAGTGAGACTTTTGTACTTAATATTTTAATTTGCTTCTGAAGACTTTAAGATATAAATAATGACTCTCACTAATTTTTCAGATCCCTCCACTCTCTGAAAAGAAAATAAAAATTCGAACGTGATAAAGGATTCCTAGTGGATGCTGCAGTCCCATCGATGACATACACCTCACCTAACAGTTATTGGTAATATGCACACCGATGCATAGGCAACTTCTTGTCCAGATGCTTCACTAAGCATGTTGTAGCGACTTGGTCTCTAAGTCATGTGGGCTCACCTGACAGTTATTGCCCACACTTCTTAGTTAAGCCCGACCCACCGTTCACAAGTAGGTGCAAGGCCGTCATTGAGTCCCTCACCTAACAGTTATTAGGTCCAACCCATCCTTACCCTGGAGCAACTCTTTACTAATAGAATGGTTGCATGTTTTCGATGCAACTGAACCACTGTGCCAGTCGAGAACATCAACGTCGGTAACACGCCTGCACACCAACAATGGTAGAAGACCTATAGACTTAATATTTGTGGAGAGATTTGAATTTAGGACTCATCTAATTAGTCATCATATGACTGATCTAATTGACATGTGCTAAACTAAATCGCTAAGCAACCTAATTCAAGACCCAATCTTTCAAATTGGCTAGATAAGTAGAGAATAGTGAGGGTCTCCCCATTGCTTTTCTTATATACCAATGAATTGACCAGGTCGGCTAACGAAACCAATTAAATAATCATGTCTCATTAACTTGCTTTAGACATCAATAGATCGATTGATCAGAATTGGTTAGCTCAAGTGAATCAGGCTCAAACCAACGAGCCAAATTAGGTCATTAGGTTAATCGATTCTACATATGGGACTCGATCGATTTGATCAACAATAATTGTATGATCATTAACTTAATTGATCTAACTCAATTCAACACTTGACTCAGTTTGATCAATTACTTAATCAAATTAGACCCATATGACTCAAATAAAAAATCTTAGATGTAATCCTATTACATGACCTAATTTTTTATTTTCTCATGACCAAAACTCTCATGCACAAACATAAATTTCAGATTCTAAAATTATATTACAGATCTAAATTCTTTGCATGAAAGTAAGTTTTAAAATATAAAAATAATTTTCAAGTTTTAACATACAAACATATATCATATATATACATGTATAATTAGATCTAAATAAAATTTCAGATCTAAGCATGATATCATATATATTCATATACTAATCATGAATGAGATTAAAAATAAATTTATAATCTAAATATGTAATCATATATCATATATATGAATCAAAATTTAGATTATAAAAAAATTTTAGATTTCATGCATGCATCTATATTTCACATGAACATTAACTAGAACTCTTTTTAGATCAAAATTCAGATCTATGCATGCAATAACATATCAACTATATATTCTAAAATTAAATTTAAAATTAAATTTTAGATTTGAAGATCCATCCATACATCTCATGTATCAAGAAAAAAATTAATTTTAAAATTTTTTCAAAATATGTATGTCAAATTCAGCATATAAAAATTCGTGGCTCTGATACCAGTGTTGAAATTCGGAGTTTGGTGCATACATGTGTGTTTTAAAATTTTATTTTTTAAATACTATAGTAGAGAACAAGATTAAAATAATTTTAATCTAAATTATACATGTATAAAAATATAAAATCATAAGGATCTATTTCATATGCTGAAATTGATATATACTAAAATTCAGATTGTGATCAAATTACATACCTGTTTCGCAATCTCTTTCTTCAAAACTGAATCTGAAAAAGATGAAGCTCTCTGTTAGCCGCACAAGTGTCTGACCTCTATGAGTATCCACTCAGGATCAGCTTGGAACAGCCCTCTATAATCTGAATTTTGATTTTTCAAAATTCAACCTGTTGAATCTGAACGAAGCCTGGATCGCGATCAACACTTGATCTTTCTCCTTGATCTTCTTTTTCTTCCCTTCTCTAGAATTTTTCCTTGCTATGTGGTACTACCAGATGCTAGAAACTAGTAAGAAAGAGGCATCCAAACTCTTCTGAGCGTGGAACTCCTTGAGATGCACATCTCAAAGAAGGGGTGTATAGAACACCCAAGAGAAGAGAAAGGGAGAGGAAGAAAGGGCATGGAGAGAGTCTTTGGGTGTGAGGGGCTACTGGTTTTGATGCTCTAAGAATTTTAGGAGAGGTCTATTTAAATAGGCATAAAGATTGAATCCTATTCAATCTCATAATACAAGTCCTACTTGCATTAAGATTCCTATTAACTTAAGTTATCTAACTTACATTAGGAAGCCCATTAGGCACCAACTATTGGAGCTCTTGCACCCATAATTAGATACCCTCTTTTACACCCAAGAGATACTCCATATGAAAACCAAAGGCCCTCTAATTAATGGACATGCCCAAATTAATCAAATTAAAGTGGTGTCCCATAATAACTATCAAGGAGATTCATAAGGGTCTTGCACCCTTAATTTATATGATCCATAATCTTAGACACCCAATAATTGGAGTCTCAGAAATCTTATTCATGTAGGTTATTAGTAGACAATTAAGTTAGAATTATCTTATCAAATAAGTAATCCCAACAGAAAGAAAAATTGGGTCTAACCATGTGCTAGAAAGGTTACCATGAACCTAATGAATTTTTCTAAATCCAATTGATACTTCATAAGCTCAATTTCTTATTCCAGATCTAATTTCTTTGTTGTGTAACTTCATAGGTTTAATTCTATCTGGTAGTGAGATATACAATGATCCCTATCATCATATCATTGAAAATCTTTTCAATGGATTGGAACAATTTTACTCTAACTCAATCAAGGATTATTGATCCGGAATAACCTTAGTGAGCTCTCACAATCCACTAGTGACACCTAGCGGTATGTAGTGGCAATCTAGTAGAACTGCCTCTAGGTGTAGTTAACGTGTGATTTAGTCTCTCTATCGTGAGTCCTGACTAGATGGCAGATCATGAATAAATCGTCAAACCTCAACATCAGTCATATGATAGATTAATTAGCTCAAGTCCAGTTGTGACTTCTTTGAAAACTCTTTTCCATCAATCACACTGCTGTGGCCACAGACTCTTGAACTTAGCCTCTCAAATCTCATAGAACTACTCTCTATCAAGATCGATAGATCCTATCTTGACGCGCACCCCACTCCTACAGTGGACCAACCGTTGCCAATATCCACTACAAGGGCTCATTAAGACCCATATTTATGTATCAATCAAACTCCAGCAGTCTCATTGCGAGTAGCAGTGCTATCTCACGTCAAAAGATCAGTCACACAACTACAGTATCGAGATAATCACTAATGATCGAATAGAAATCTAAGTGATCTCTCGTATGGTCACACTCAGCATCGTTGTTCTCTAACAACCACCCGCACTTGTCATCTTGTGTCTCTACACGTTAGATTAGAGACCCATCTATCCCGAAGAAAGTGATTTGTGTGTCAGTGTATATGGATCTATCATCGTCCTTATGATGATCCTATGATCGAAAGCCTTTAGGAATTAAATACATGTCTCTAATTCTTAACACTTTGAGAATATGTATCGAAACTAATTTCATAGATGATTCAAGGACACATTATACTTGAATGAAAAAAAATATATCCTTTTTATTGATCATATCAATATATTAAGTATAAAATTGTGTCCTAGATATATTACAATGTGTCAACCATATTGACTTCTAAAACATATATCTAACAGGCTTCTCCCTTTAGGAGCTTGATGATGCTTAAACTAGATATGGAGAATGCTTATGATAGACTTTATTGGTCCTTCGTATTCTAAATTCTACAACACTGTGGTTTTCATGAAAGATTTCTCAAATGGGTGAGAGCTTGTGTGGTTAGACCCCACTTTGCTTTGCTCTTTCTTGACAGTCCAATTTTTTGGTTCTTGCCAACTAGGGATCTTTGTCAATGGTGACCACTTTCTCCCTATCCTTTTATTTTTTATTTAGAATTGTTTTTTCAAGCTCCTTCATCGTGCTGTGCATAATAATTTTTTAAAAATGTGTCAACCTAGAGGGAGGCCTGTGATCTCTCATATTTTCTTTGCGGGTGATTGTCTTCTTCTAGCTAGGACCAAGGTTAGAGAAGCTATTATTTTAACATATATCTTACAAATCTATTGCTCTCTTTCCGGCAAGCTATCAATTACCCTAAATCTCATATTGCTTTTATCCCTTCTATGTTTTTAGCTGTTAAACAACAAATATATAGGTTGCTGTATGTTGCTCTATGAAGTGGAGTTTTGAAATACTTAGGGATGCCAATTTCTAGAAAAACTTATGGTATTATTGATTTTAACTTCATTCTTAATCATGTTTCATCTAAGATTGAAAACTTGAGTTGGAAGGCCTTATCTCTAGTGGGAGAACTTTGCTTCACACTATTTTGACTGCTATCCTATTGCATTCAATGTCTTGTATTCCTTTTCTATTAATTACTCTTTCAAAACTTGAGAGAAAATTTCAGGCACTCTTGTGGAGGACATCCTTCGATCGAAGGGGTCTTCATCTTATCTCGTGGGACCATGTCTGTTTGTCAAAGGATGAAGAGGGCCTTGGATTATCCTCATTGCTTTGATGCTATCAAGCTTGTCCAGGCAAATTGGCTAGTGCTACAACCATCTTCTTTATGGGTCCAAGTTGTGAGTACAAAATATAATTTCAAGAGATCATGGGACTCTTATACCAAGCTGAGAAAATACTTACTATACGGTGAAAAATTGTTGCCTATAGTAAAATGGTTCAAAACCAATTCCAATGGCTGATTAAAAGTGGTCAAAAGGTCAATGTCTTACAGATCCTTGGATCACCAATATACCTCTTATTAAATGGTCCACTTTCCTGAACATGGATCTTAATATTGATGACATGAAAGTCTCTAATTTTCCACCTCCACTCATGGCTAGGATATGTATCTTTTGGGCAATTATTTTGAGGCAGATATGATGAATCAGATCCAAAGAATACCTATCATTCATGGACCTTGGGCTGATCAGCTGTTATGGAGCCATACCAAAATGGGTCCGGTTTCTTTATCAGACTTTTATTATCCTTCTCCACAATCACAACCATCCGATGGACCTAACTTCAAGTGGGTTTGGAAACTTAATACACCTTACAAGTTAAAATATTCTAGTGGAGACTTGTGTAGAAGAGATTGCCTTGAAAATCTATGTTGTCTAGAAGAGGGATCATCCTATGCAATGAGCTTTACTATAATTTTTGTCAATTGATGGAGGAGGCTTATGATCATGTAATTGTTAGTTGCTCATTTGCAAAGACTTATTGAATGCAATTTTAAAACTTTAGCAATAGTGATTTCTATCCTACTTTTTGTTGACACTGGTAGAATATTTATCTAGTGCCAAGTAGAGGAGGGATACAAATCATTAATTATTTATAGGGCTTGAATGATATAGATTAACTGCTCCCCTCATCGATCGATTAAAAGGGCTTTGGTTAATTATATAGAATTTAGGACTATTCAGAACTAGAGCTCCTTTGATACCCCATCAAGGCATAGAGGGAGTGGTATACAACAATAACCTATTTTTTCTTCTTCTAACGTGGTGTGGTGTGGTGGTTGCCTCTTCCCTTCGAGATATTAAAGGTAAACTTCGATGCAATTATCAAGAATAACCAAGCAACAACCAAGTTTGTGATTTGAAATGAAGTGGAAAGAATGCTACGAACTGGTGGCAAACTTCTGTTGCCCTTTTTAGTACCAGTAGCTGAGCTAACTGCCACATGACTAGGTTTAAAGGAGGTGGTGTAGAAGTTTGGCACTGAGTAAGTATGGCTTGAAGATGATTCCTTCATAATTATTAACTAGCTCAATAGTTCTACCTCTTCTAGAATGAAACACAATCTGATTCTACATGATATCTTAGCCTGAAATGCCTCATGGTTGGTGTGTCAAATCTCTCACATCTATCATAAGGCCAATCAGGCTACAAACCATATGGCAGATCATGCTTTGCATGGGCACATAATGTGGAGAATGGGAGATATACTAGATCCTTCTCTCATAGCTATCCTTAAAATTGATTCTTTTAATGGCTTTTACATCAGAAATGGCTAAATCCTTATGCATTAGTAGGGATTAAGTGTGGAAGCAGATTGCTGCACATCCTCAACTCTCTTCAAAGGTCTCTTATGCCTTGGGTCTTTGAGAAAAAGAATGCATCTTTTTATTCAGATTGCGAAGTCAACCACCACTAATATTTGTATGAAGCTCTTGAATATTCGAAGGGCCTTCTGGAATCTGGATGTCAATGAATGTTTCTTATCCCATATAATCTTTGATAGGACTTTTGTGTTACATATTATTTTGGTTATGGACATAAATATATGGTGAAACAATTCATAAGAATATATATTTATAATTTCTATCTATACTATGCTTCCTCCTCATTAGTCTAAAGTTGCAAACATGGGTTGCAATTTATATCTTAATTCAGGCAGATGCTTCTAGGAGATTTGTTAGATGAGTATCCTAGAAGCCAATTATTGACTGATACATTTTATAATTTTAGGATTTAATATTATACTTATAAAATATTTATTATTTATAAAAAATAATTTTATTTTAATTATATTTATGTGTTCATGATTTATCTTAAAAATTAATAAAGATGATTTTATATATTCTCAAAGTGTTGAAAATTTGAAACATATATTATTAGTGATTAGTTTCTAAATGCTCTCAATCGAAGAATCATCACGAAAGACAGCGATCAATCTATTTGAGATCAATGTATGGATCACCTTTCTTCTGGATAGATGAGCCTCAAGTCTGCAATGTGAAGATACTGGAGTGAAAATACAGATGGTTGTTAAAGAACAACCTGCACTGAGCATGACCAATACGAGAAACTACTTAGATATCTACTCATTCATCAGTGATTGTCTCGATGCTACAGTGGTGTAAGTGATCCTTTGACCTGTGGTATCATCAACTATTCGCAATGAGGCTACTAAGTTTTACTGCACATTTTCTTAGTCCCTAGTCATTCGGATCTTTGCATGTGTGTTGGCTATAATAGGTTCAGATTCACTGTTAGGAGTAGGATACACCTAGATGGAATCTATCAATCTTGATAGAAAAGGAGAAGTTCTATGTGTCTCGCAAAATTGAGTTCAGAAAGTCTTTGGTCAAAATAAGTGCATGTAAATTATAGAAAAGAGTTTCTATAAGATTCATTAGTGAATTTGAATCGAACCAATCTACCATATGACTAACGATGAGATTTGATGAGTTCTCCATAATCTTCATTAAATTAAGACTCACGATAACAAAGACTGAATCATACGTTAACTGCACCTAGAGATTCAATACTTTCATTCTGTTGGATTGCCATTACATGCTGCTAGATATCACTGATGGATTGTGAGACTCATCGAGCATCATCTTGGTGATTGATAATCTTTGAAGGATAGAGTTCGAACTGTTTCAACATATTGAAAGAAGTTTCGATGATATTATAATAGAGATCATAATATATCTCACTACCAGATAAAATAGAATCTATAGGATCATACATTAAGAGATTTAATCTTGAATTAACCAATTAGACTTGTAAAGTTCTAATTGGATTAGGATTTGATAAAATTTTATTAGATTTAGGAGAACCATGCTAGCACATGGTTAAACCCAATTCTTCTCTAGACTTAAATTCCTTATTGAATAAGGATTAGATCAAGTCTATAGCCTTGAACCTAATTTAGATTCATTTTGATTTGGGTTTAGAGGGGCACCTATTTGAAGACCTTAGAGAATTGGATCAAGCCAATTAGTTGGCAACAAATCTTCTAATTTTTCTCCTTTGAAACTTCCTTTTTGGCATGGATTAAATTGGAAAGAGGAGAGGAGGTGCATACCTCCTTTCATTTTTTAAAAGTCTAAGGGGTGCATGCCCCCTGGAGTTGGCAGAGAGAAAGAGAGGGGCATGCCCCCTCTTTTCTTTTAGCATGGAGAGAAAGAGAGAGGGTCAATGCCCCCTCTCCTGTGCGCATAAAAACCCTTAGGGGTGGCAAAGGTTGGCGCCCCCTCTACTTGCCTAATAGCCTTTGGCACTCCTTCTACTTGCCTAATAGGGTGTGGGGCCTTTCCAATTGGATCTAATTTTTTTTTAAAAAAATAAATTAAAAGATAAGAGACCTTATGAGATAACGACTAGTCTTTTTAGCCTAATTGACGATTGATTTAGAATCAAGAAAAGGCTCTATTTAAGAGATGATCTTTTAGGGTTTAAAAAATGAATTAAAAATTCAGATCTAAACCCTCTCCCCATCTCCATGCCATCCTCTCTTTCTCCTCTCTCTCCAACACCCAAGTATTAGGCATCCCACTTTCCACACATCCAAGGTGTTGGGTAATCTCTTCTACATCAAGGAATAGGAAGAAAGGCTGTAGTTCAAGTATTGAGATCACAAACAAAGATCAACGGTTGATCAAAGATCCAAAAGGTGGAGATTTATTTTGGAGAAATAGATCTAGAATGAGAAGAAAGGTTCAAGATTAATCTCAATAGATATCTATAGAAGTCGGACGCATGTGCGGCTTAAGAACCTTCAGATCTATTATCATCCACTATAATGTATTTCGATCCATGCAAGGTATTGAAATGTGATCTCAATTTTTTTGATTTATTTTTAGATTATATGCATATTTTAGATCCAAGATTCGGATATATAGATTAGATCTATTGCATGTGAGATTAATATTAAAAAATATATCCTAAAGCTAGTCATCTAGGTTGTAGATGATTGTGCTCTATACATATATATGAATTATAAAATGATAAATATTATCTGACAGATTCATCATAAGGAATACATCTTCCTAAATAGAACTCATATGTTATGATAAAATCTTTAGAACTACTTTTAAAATAATAAAAAAAGATTTATCATGTGATTTTTAAATTCTGCTCGCAATCAAATGATACAATTATTACAAGGATGATAATTGTATCGAGTGTAGGTCATTGTGTGCCATATTAGTTGATTGTCCTCTTAACTAAGATATGTGGCAACATGGATATAGTATATAGGTGAAATATAGGAGTACGTTTCACTGAGCATGACCACCTCCAGAGCACTCTACTATCAAGGGTTGCTCTGATGGGATATGAGTATAAGCGTCCCTCTAAGCTGAGGCTACCTCGATGACTTGTAAGCAACTCATTATATTTTGATGCTGGACTATTCAAATTTTTAATTCGATGATGAAAGATTTCTAAGTATAGTCAAATACTTGTGAAGTCTGAGTGTGAGTCAAAATAGGATTGACCGCTCCAAGTAAAATTAGAGATGATGCATCACTATATTTCAATTCAGCAAAATTTTGATCAAAGTAGTCCTAGTGAGGAGTCACAAAATTTTTGAGGTTGAGACACAATGTGGACCACTCATCCTGAATTGACAGTTTAACCCTAAATCATCCTTGAGCATCAAGAGTCAAAGGGATGAATTGTATGGTAACTATATCCACATAAGTTCTAGAATATTACTGAGCATACATTCGATCTATCTGGATGTCGGATCCTATTATTAAATGACTACATCGATTGGTACAAAAATTATTCTTATGCTACTGGCTTAGGTTCGAACCTATGGGGTCACACACATAGAAGTACCTGTCTGATCAAATGGCTGATTGATGATTATAAATTATTGAAGGATTTAATTATCAATATGATTAATAATTAATCCTATACCAAGATTATAATAAATTATTTACTAATAGATGATAAATTAAAAAAATAATTAATTGATAATTTGATTATTAATTGGCTCAATTTGATTAAGCAATAGGGATTGATCAAATCTAATTGAATTAGATTCAATTAAGTTGGCTTTAGGTTGATTGGATGCATCCTTATTGGATAACATGGCTTGTTTCAATTGATCTTAGGGATAAAAAAGATTTAATTTGATTTAAGTTTGATTGAATCAAATCCTATTAGATAATAGGCTTGATTGGATCAAGCCCTATTGGTTATGTTATAATCTTATATCCAAGAATCTATCCTTGGATTGATGGAGTTCTTAATCTAACTAATTCTCTAATTGGATTGGGTCCTAATTAGTTTCATAATTGGGTTAGGACCTAATTAGTTGTTTGTTATAACTAATTTCTAAGTTAGTTAGGATTGGATCCAAGAATTAGTTAGACGTGGAATAAGATTCATGAGTTCTATTTGAAATAGGACTTAACCAACCTAAAACCCATGTATTTAAAACTCTCCATGCCACATCTCTCTTTCACGTTGAGTACCCACACTCCACAAAGAAGTGCCACACCCCCTCTTATGTTTCCGTGAGAAATATTGGGCATCCCTCTCCTCTTCATGTCGCCCAAAAGATGGAGTGGGCGTCCAACTCTTGGATGCCCCAAAAGCTCCACACGCCAAGCCCCTCTTCTCCTCCCCATCTTGAAGTGATTTTGTGAGCTTTTGCTTGCTGATTCTTAGGTGTCAAAGAGAGGCTCCTCTACTAATTTTATAGTAGAAAATTGTAGAAGAAAGGTTCTTTCTAATAAGAGAAAGAGAAGGAAGAAGAAAGATCTTCCTTCTTATGCGCAACTTTGGAGAAGGAGTTCTTCTCTCAGATTTTTTTTTTCAATATAAAAATTAGATTGATCTAATTTTTAAAATAAAAATTTAGAGAAAAAATATCAAAAAAATCTAGTTGGGTGTTTGGGGCTTCCTAGGGCTTTAGATCAAGGAGAAAAAAGGAGAAGAAAAGAGAAGAATGGTTCTTCTCTTGGATCTCTCTTTTGGGTTCTTCTGGAGCTTATAATTTTATATAAATTTTTATATAAAAAATTAGATTAGATATGATTTTTATCATAAAAAATCAGAGAAAAAAATCTTCTTAAAAATATGAAAGAAAGAAAGAAAGATTCTCTCTTGTGCGTGGGAGAATTAAGAAGAAAGGGTTCTTCTCTTGATCTCTATCATAGAGATCTGTGCGTGAATCTCGAAAAAAAAAAAAGGATCTCCTTATTCTTTATCCTCTTGATGTTCTTCTTGGATCAACCAATAGCATGGTATCTTCGTGAGTTAGCACTCTCGAAGAGACCGATCAGCATAAGGGCTTCATGTGGATATCTATGAAGCTGGATACGTATATGACTGCTGAGCATCATGAAGAACTAACTACTATAAATTTTGAATGTGATGATTTGCTATCCGTACTCAGGTATGGAGTTTTGAACTTGATTTATATTTAGATATGATCTAAATGTAATACAGATATAATCTATATTTGCTAAATTTTAGATTTCAAATTTACATACATGCATATTAGTTCATGTCATAAATCTTGTATGGTAGTTTTAGATTTGATCTATGCATGCATTATAGATTAAATTATTTAATCTATATATATTTTATTATAAAATTTTAAAAATACATGTACAAAACCGCCATGCTTCCCTTTCAATTGATATCAGAGCGAAGGTTCGTCATGATATAAATACATATGCATGTAGAGTTAAAATCTAGATTTAATAATGCATGGGATGTGTTTTGATCTGATTTTAAATATGATTTAATATAAAAATTAGATCTGATATAATTTAGATTAGATCTAAATTTTTACATCTATGATATATAAGTAGATTAGATGATCTGATTAGCAAGTACTTAGATTGGATTGATCATCAAGCCGTTTGGTCATAGAAGCAAAAAAGGTTTAAAGGCCCTCTCTTTCTATTCGATAGGGTGCTTTTATGATGTGTAGGGGTACCATGTGATTTAATCCCACAAAGAAGAAAGTAAAAGGAAGAACTTATTTTTCTACAAAACTCTAGATGTTGAAACTCTTGGAGTTATTGTATATGATATAAAGCTTGAGTTGTATGAAAAGTATAATATTTAATCTATATGATTAAAATTATTTTAATCATAAAAATAAAATTTAAAATCATAAAATATTTAAATATGATCTAAAAAATCATTATGATTGATTTTATTTTAGTTTATGTGAGAATTTTCATATTTGAAACTATATGATACCTGTTGGCATAGTAACTGAGCTGACTTAATTTTGAACTGAGTTGACCTAGTCCTCTATTTTAGCCGACTCAGTGTTGATTGATCCAATCCAGTTGTCTCAGATCGAATAGTAATAATTACTATTCATAATCAATTAGTCGATCAAGTATCAGACTTAGTCGATCCACTGAAGTGAGCGGACTCAATTTAGGAGTAAGCCGATCTAGTTTTCAGAATAAAAAATTTTGCATAAAAATGATGTCAAATTATTTTACAAAATTGAAATGATTTCAATTAATAATCTTAACCCTTGTTAATGTGATACTTAATTAAGAATTAAAAAATATATTTTAGATCTAGAATTATAATTAAAGATCTAATGACATTGTATAAAACATGGGGCATGGGTTACCTCAAATCAAGTTGGGTTAGACTTAAAGTTAGAATCAAAAATTTAATGGATTAAAAAGAGTAGTTGATCAAATCTAACCAATAGTTGATTTAGATTAGATCAAGCATATTCTAGATCAAACACAATAGTTGTAGAAGGTTAAGCCATATCTTTGATTAAACTAAATGGATCTTGATTGAGGCTCAAAAATTGAGCCCAAGTCCTTAAGATAATTAGATCATTAAGTTATTCAAGTTGACCCATATCGTTAAGGTTAATCAGTATGACTGATTTAGATGCCCTTAACCGACTTTTCTCTAGTCTTTCTCATGACTTGGTGAAGTTAGTGGGAGAATTTATGACTTGTCGATTAGATCAGTTAGTCTTTAGTTCTTTACATAATTTGGTGAAGTCAGTAGGAGGATTTATAACTTACAGATCGATTGATTACTTCTAAAATATATTAATCAAATTTTTTAAATTATTAGATCCATAAAATGAGTTAGTTATGAGGATAACTAGATCATAGCCTTTCATTAAGGTGCATGATAATGCATCCAATATTCAAAATAGGTATTGGAGGTGCCACACACCTGATGTCTATTGAGTATTAGAATTATTATTCATCATATGACCTTCTTGTTGTGTCCTTCAAATCAATGGTCAGGTTGATCGAGCCACACCTGGGTCTGAACATTCGTTTATTGGATGCACTTGATGTAGTCATATTAATAGTTGGACTTAATCAGGTTTTTCAATGGAGGTGCCACATACTTGTTGAAGAGATATCTATGATAAAATCTGATTGCTAAAAATTATTTGAATAAATAATTAGTTAAGAATCTACCCATAGATGTACTAGGATTGGTCGAGCCACACTCGGATCCAAATACAGTTAGTGTGGATTCTAGTATCAACTAAGGAATTAAAGTAATTTCTTGAATTGGAGGTAGAGGCTATCAATTCATATAAAATAGTGAAAGAATTTTTAGACTAAAATTCAAGTCTTTAGACTTAAAATAGTTCATATACTAATAGGTCAATTATTTTTTTTTTCAAAAAATAGCAAAAAAATTATCACTCTATTCACTGTTAGATAGTAACAATATTATCGGACCTAACTTCGATAGCCAATATCAGAAGTTGAGTATAGTCCTTGAGCTTGAATTGATTAAGAAGTCTAAGGCTAACCACAATCAGATAGAATGCTTCTTTAGAAGAAGCTGAATTATTGGAAGGGGAATTATTCTCAATATTTTGGTTTCTTTGATCCAAACAGGCTTAAAAGAGAAAAATTAGCAAATAGTTGCTGGTCAAGATAGCTATATGATAACTCTTTGAAATTTTTTTATTACTAATACTACTATCTGAGTATAGGATACCGATAGTATAGGTTATGTTTGCAATTAGTTACAAAAAACTTTAAGATATTAGAAGATTTAAAAACAACAAGAGACTCCTGAATGTAAGAGATGGAAGTCTGTTCCAATCTTAACATTAAGAATTGTCAAGCTTATTTTCAACTCTGACGATGTCATTTAAGTGATTGTCACTATTGTCCAATCTTATTGATGGTGTCAATAAGAATGATTATTATGATATCATTTGTGAATGATACTATAATAATGAGTGAACAATTAAAAATGGCATAAACTAAGTACCATAGTCGGTTAGTATAAAGTGCACATCTAACCAGCATCCTAGATTAAATAATGTCACTGAAGCCTACCTTTGGCATAGTTAACTTAGTCATCTTTTATTTGAAAGGATGAATGAGTCAGTAATGTTCTGAGTTTGATACATATTGATGTATTTACACTCATGAACATAAATATCAGAGGAGGGCTTACTACATTAAAATCTTTGATGACCTATCTTAACATTGGTGCATTTTGCTTATGAAGCATAAGTCCAAATCAATTGAAATATTCAAATGATTCTGTAATGAGGTAGAAAAATAAACTGTAAAGAGTATTAGAACTCATCGGTTAGACCGATGAAGTGAATATATTTACAGAAGTTTTAGACATATCTTGAAGAGAATTGGATTCTCTCTTAATGGATCTCTCCTTGGATACCACTGTTTAAAAGGGTGTCTGAAAAGAAGAATCGAACTTTGTTAGACATGGTTCGGTCTACTGTAAAGTTTGTTGGTCTGCCTGAGGTTATGCAATAGAGACTACTTGATATGTGCTCAAGAATATTCTGAGCATATCGATCACCAAATCTTCATATGAGATATGGACTTGAGTAATTCGATACTCTCTTACCTAGGATTTGGGGTGTCGAGCTTAAGTAAAATATTCATAAATCGACTAGCTTGGATTTTGGTCTGATAAATATTATTTTAGGGATGTTCCTTATACTTTCCTAATGGACATGAGATGTTTGTGAATCTTAAGGTATTCTTTTTGAAAAAAAAATTTCTTAGTGAAGGAACTAATGTTGTTAAGAACAAGCTTGGTGAAGCCTGATAGATAGAGGAACCGACTTTGACATATGAACTAACAGAATCAGAGTTGATTAGATCAAATTCGGAGCCCGATGTAAAGGCATCCTTAAGTAGATACGATAAAGTACCATATCAGTCAAACAGATACTTCGATTTCTAGGTTCGGGATAGAGATTTGATCTTCCATACAGATGCTATACAGGGATCTAACTTTGAGAAGTGGTTTGGAGCTATTAAATCTGAAATGAAGTCTATAAAGATTGACGATGTATGGACATTCGTTGATTCACCTAAAGAGATAAGATCCATAAGGTGTGAGTGAATTTTAAATGGATAAGAGGTGCAAATGAAAAGGTGGAGACCTATTAATTTTGTTTGGTTGTCAAGAGATTTCATCAAAGTTATAGTATTGACTATGATAAGATTTTTTTTTTGACAATCCTCAAATCCATTTAGATTGAATCAAACTTCTTGGAGTTAGAATATACGTTTTGAATATATGGCTTCATTGAGAACGAAGTAGAATTCTGTATATACAAATGGGTTAATAGTTATGTAGTAGTATTTTTTATGTTGTTTGGGATAAAATTTTCTTAATTGAGAATCATATCCCTATATTACAGAGAATAAAGCTTGATTGTCATCTTTATTCTTCATAAAGATTTGGAAGGTTATAAGTATCTTCCTTAAGTATTTATGAAATACTAAGGATCAATAGCTTATTTATGGAGAATCTGACTTAAAATTTATAAAATATTAATTTCAGTTTCTAGTCGAATCGAAATGATAAAGTTGTATCAGGTTATATTTTTATCTTAAAAAAGGAGTGACATACTGAGAAGGTTCCATACAGTTTTCAATAGTCAGTTTTATTTATGATATAAAGTTCTTTGCAGTATTTGATACTGACAAAAAAGTTATTTGGTTATGGAAGTTCATCAGCGAGCTTGGAGTGGCACTCTCTGTTGATGGTCCAGTCTTTCTGTATTGACAGTAGCACTGGAGCTATAGCTCAAGCTGAAGAACCGATGTTTCATCTGAGAATCAAATATTTTCTACATTGCAATCACCTTATCTAAAAAGATTGAGGTAAAGTGAACCTTAAAAAGATTGATTGAAAAGAGAACTTGGTCGATCCATTGACTAAAGCAATCGGATCTAAGGAGTTCGATAATCACAAATGAAAGATTGATATTTGATACCAATTTGATTGACTTTAGTCCAAGTGGAAGTTCTTAAAAAATATATCTTAAAATCAATCATTTAGGTTGTAGATGATTGTGCTCCATACATGTATAAGAATTACAAAATGATAAATATTATCTGACAGATTCATCATAAGGAATACGTCTTCCTAAATAGAATTTATATGTTATGATGAAGTCTTTTAGAGTTACTTCCAAAATGATAAAGAAGGATTTATTGTGTGGTTCTTAAATCTTACTCGTAATTAAATGATACAATTGTTATAAAGATGATAATTATATCGAGTGTAGATCATTGTGTGCTATATTAGTTGATTATCCTTTTAACCACGGTATGTGGTGATACGGATATGGCAATATGGGTGAAATGTAGGAGTACGTTTCATCGAGCGTGATCACCTCTGGAGTACTCTGCTATCAAAGGTTGCTCTGATGGGATATGGGTATAAGTATATCTCTAACTTGAGGCTGCCTCAGTGAGTTGCAAGCAACTCACTGTGTTTTGGTGCCAGACTATCCGAGTTCTAAATTCACTGATGGAGATTTTTGGGTATAGTCAAATACTTATGAAGTCTGAGTGCAAGTCAGATGGGATTGATTGCTCCAAGCAAAATTGAAGATGATGCATCACTATGTTTTACTTCAGTAAAATTTTGATCAAAATAATTCTAATAGGAGTCACAGGATTTTTGAGGTTGAGACATAATATAGATTCAAACTCATTCTAGATTGATAGTTTATTCCTAAGTCATCCTTGAGCATTAAGAGTCAAAGGGATGATTATACGGTAACTATATCCACATAGGTTCTAGAGTGTTGCTGAGCATACATTTGGTCTATCCGGATGTCAGGTCTCATTGCTAGATGGCTACATCGATTGATATAAAAATATTCTTGTACAACCAACTTAGGTTCAAACCTATGCAGTCACACACATAGAAGTACATGTCTGATTAAATGATTGATCGATGATTATGAATCGTTGAAGAGCTTAATTATCAATATGATTAATGATTAATCATATACAAAGGTTGAAATAAATTATTACTAATAGTTAGTAAAATTAAAAATAATTAATTGATAATTTGATTGTTAATTAGCTCAATTGATGAGCAATAGGGATTCGATCAAATCTAATTGAATTGGATTCAATTAAGTTAGCTTTGGATTGATTAGATGCATTTCTATTAGATAATAAGACTTGTTCCAATTGATCTTAGGGAATGAAAAAG
>NW_027332420.1:3553759-3582524 GCF_000442705.2 Elaeis guineensis
ACTTACACGATTATCTAAGTTAAATACTCATCTTATGATTCGACATGGTTGCTTTGGCATGTCATTGCCCATTTGTAATTAGCTATTCCAAGAATTCAACCTGGGTATGGTTACATTGGACTTGGATTAGCTTGTCTATATAATATTGTGAAAAGCTCACGTTTCAACTACTGGATATTGTCCATCAAAAAATAAAAAAAAAAAAGACTACTGGATATTGAGCCACCTCAGACAACCAGACAACGAGTATTGGGAATGCCATGAGGGGGTCGCCAAAACGTTTTTTAGCTTTATGGACTCCTCGCTAATCGACCGGTTGTCCAGCATGTAAGCAATGCTCATTGTTTTATGAAAGGAGAAAAGAAAAATCTAGCAATGTGAGAACACTAAAATTAATAAAATCCAGCTTAAACAGACATCCACCCAGGAAGAGATGGAATGAAATAATAAAGCTAAAAAGAGGTTGCTCTTAGCCTGCCCCACCACACTTTTTCCAAAACTAAAGCAGCTCCCCAAAAGAGTGCCTTTCAGGGTCTTTGAATAATATGCACGGATATCTTGTCACTTTTGACATGCACATTGGCACTCTGAACACATCCATCAACTCCCATCAAGCAACGATGCAACCTTTTCTATCCTGCAAAATTTGCAGAAGTGTAGGTTCTCCATATATACTTCCTTTTCTCTCAACAACTACGCTTTCTATGCGTAGGTTTGTAACATAGGAGCCCAAGAAGGCTCAGATCCATGCATTAATTAATGAGGGGCAGAGGGTTTGCACCCCAACACCTAAGAAATCCCTGGTCTCTCCATCTCCTTCCAGATCATCCTTTAGAGAGCTGCGGTGTCTTTCGGCGAACATATCGTTTGATTCAGTGAAACCATTTACAATGTTCTCTAGATTGCTCAGTTGGTTGGAATTGACTAATCCATCATATTTTAAGCTAGCATCTTCAATCCGAATATCTTGGCACTTTGATGGCTCAAAACTCCCAACAAATGGAATGGTGGAAGTCACACCAATTTGGGTGGCTTTTTGAAGCAATGCCGTCGCAGACATTTCTGAAACTGGTGCTCGATGGTGCTGATGTTGAGTGCTAAACAAGGAAGGAATGCTCGTGAGGAGAGACTGCGAGCTGTCAACCTCCTTCATGGTGGTTGTTGGAATGGAGGTGCCTGTTAGCTCGCAAGTGCCTGTAGGCCAGAGCTTGTTGCCACACAACCAACTTAACTGAGTGTCGAGTTGCTGGACATTTGAACATGAAGTGAAGAGATCATCATACAAGGTTCCGGCACCCATTGGTCCAATTTGATTGATGTCAGAGAGATTGGGAGTGCGACTTAAGGGCTCACCGTTCTGAATGCCATGGCCCATCCACAACGAAAGCCCGGGTCTAGCCTGATCATTGGCTTCGCAGTTGGGTGTATGAGGCTTAATATTGGAGGAGAAGTTCTGCGACATATTAGATCTCATCGAACTGCCAGTGAAAAGATAATCGGCATCACCGATCGGTGCCATGTTGTTGATGTTCGATGTTGCAGCAACTCTTGCGGTTTCTTCAGCTAAGGCATCACAGAAGGCCCTGTGTGTTATAAAACTGTCTCTCCTGTTTGCGAAAGGAAAAATCCACATCATTAGTTGAACTAGCAGTGAAGATGACAATGGTAGCAGCAACAATGGTAGTCAGAACTCATGAGTCCATCCTATCATCCTCTTTCCTTTTTATCTTTTTGGTACTAAAAGCCAAGTGAAACAAAGGCGAAAAGGAGAGTGGTCTTGGTGGTCATAGTCATCAAAACAAGCTAATTAGTCACTATATAAAGCATCACCTACTTATCACTTTAACACCATAGAGTTTCCACTTCCAATAGGCTAGCTGATCCATGGGCACAGCCTTACTAACAACCAAAACACCAGATTCTAATGTGGAACAAGCACCAACCAGCGGCCTAACAGTAGTGGTACCACAAAATATACCTGGAGAAAAGGATGCCACAGTCGCAGCGGTATTCCCTCGTGCCGCAGGTCTTTGAGTGCGCCTTCCAGTCAGACTGCACCGCGTACCGCTTGGAGCACTTCTCGCACTTCCACTTCTTCTCGCCATGCTTCCGGCAGAAGTGCTTCTTTATGCCGGTCAGGTCTCCAAGCGCTCTTGCTGGATTGTGGTGGATACAGCTCTTCTCGGGGCACACATAGACCCTTTTTCTCGGCTCTTTGGTGCTTCTTTGCCTCAGCTTCCATGGGAGGTTGTGCCCCCGGCGGTGTAGCTGGAGGTTCTGGTCTCTCTGGAAGCCTTTGCCGCAAATCTCGCACAAGAACCGATTGGTGGCTAAGAGCGTTCTTGGAGACAAGGCAATAACCTCTGCTTCAGGATCTGCTTGTAAGAATACAAATACAAACACCACTATTAAGAACTAAAGAAATGACATCCTGAAAGGAGAAATAGGGGAAGTTAGAGAAGAGGAAAAAGTGAGGATATGTTGTTATAATTCCTAGCCTGGAGTTCCTGGTAGGTTTCTCTTCTTCTTTACAACTGGAGGAGGATTGGGATCCTGACATGCATTTAGTGGGAAGGCATCTGAAATTGCTTGTCCAGCCATTTCTTCTTGTTCTTCCTTCCGAATAAGAAAACTCGCTGGTCTTCTCTTTGGTTTGGCCAAGAAAACTGAGGCAAGTATTAATGGCACAAGGAGAGATTTATAGTTCTCTCTCTCCCTCTCTCCGTCTCTGAACTTTTTGAAATCAATAGAATAATATTTGTTTTCAACAGAGGCGGTGTAAAATCTCTCTCCGACTCTGAACTTTTGAAATCAATAGAATAATATTTGTTTTCAACAGAGGCGGTGTAAAAGGTGAAAGTTGAAAGTGTTGGTTGACGGGCAGATGTGCATGATGACACATATGATGAGGTGGGGCCAAAAGCTGAGCTTCAATGCTTTTCCCGTTTCGAATGATTGTCCTATAATTCGCTGTTTCCCTTTTGCCTTGTTTTTGATCAACTCCATAACAGCAGCAGTAACAGCACTCAGTGGATATGTGACATTTGCTATCCTAAGGTCCCCATTTCAAATGCCATGTATATGTATGTGAATATATATATTTATGTATATATCCATACGTATATATGCATGCATGTATGTATGTGTGTGTGTGTAAGGCCTTGACAAATGGCTGTCAAAGGTGAAGCTCAATATGAGAAACTAAAGAGGATTATTTTGGACCATCTCTTTATTTTCGTTGCATGGGGACGTGTGAAATGGGACCTGATGGTTAAAGCGAAAGACGGAAACGTGGGCAAGCATGTTGACACACCAACCCAAAAGATAGGGCACTGCAATGCCATTAAAATGAATGGTCTACTGCCCCATAAAGTTAGTAGCTCAGCCATCTTCATAATCAAAAAACCAAAGAGGTCAATGAGGTTGCAGAAGCCTTTGGTGACGTTGTCAGCACTATGTTTAATTTAATACATCAGTAAACACTGACTACCATCTCTAATCTTGTTTCTTGTGTACTGTTAACATTTCATGCTTCGCTTATGCTTACATCTACTAGCTTATTTGTGACTTGAAATCATTTCACAGCACCAAAATCCTGATCAATCATATGCCAAGGTGCAGAAATTCATAGCATCAGCAGCTGCTGGATAATTTTATCTAAATAATATTAATTTAAAAAATATAAAAATAATATTTTTTACAAAATATTTATTAAAGTACTATCCAAAATAAAATCGTCTTATTATAGAATGATTTTATGTGCTGACTCACCACAATTCGCGTCATATGGATGGTGAAGCCAGCAACGTAAAGTCACCTCATTATATGATGTCTTAGTAAATCATCCTATAAAAGAGCGACTCTATAAATCCCTCTATTGTAGGATGACTTATAGAATCGTCCTATGATAGAGTGACTTTGAGTAACCATTGCACTTGCACTAAAAGATCACTAGACTCTCCAACCATCGAGAGGGAGATTATGGAGGTACGAAGAGGAGCGGCGGGACCGAGAGGGCTAAGAAGGAGAGGGTCGGGAGATCAAGAGGGAGAGGAATGGGGTGGCGAGGAGAGGGGCGGGGTATTTATTTATTTTTTTTTTCCTAAGTGATGGAGAGAAGGGAAAGAAAAAGAGAGGAGGTCCTAAGTCACCCTACTGTAGGACGACTCTCTTTTTTTTCACGTTGAGTATCTTCTCGAAAAAATTGGGTGGTCTCAGAAAGTCATCTTTTCAAAGGACGACTTATTTAATCAACATGCTCCCTCGCCAGATCAGTCGCTGACTGGACAAATAAAGTCATTCTTTCAAATGACGATTTTGTTTGAGCAGTATTTTGATAAAAAATTTTTGATGGACATTATTTTTATAATTTTTTTAAATTAACATTATTTTGATAAATTAATCACAGCTGCGGCCTTCATCAGATCAGCAATAATATGTGGTCCTAACATCCGGTACATTATAATTCATCATGAATTTCTGAAGCTTTTTCTATGTAGAGTGTCCCATAATGTTTCATTAAAATGGAATTAATTTCTGAAGAATACTGCAGTTTGTGAGCCTCCATGATCTTCCTGTGATCTTCTGGCTGTGCTGTCTCATAATTTCTTCTGAGTCCTTCTATCCTCTCTTGTAGATTCTCTACCACTTTTTGTAGAGACCTCTTGCCCATCTTAATAAAATTTTGATGACTAATGGCCTCTATTAGTCTCCACTTCCCTCAAAAAAAAAAAAAAAATGTAGGCGTCAATTTCCATTGAAATTTCTCTGCATCCGCATCAGAACATCTTGAGAGGACCAAGGGATGGATTGAGGGACAAATTACACAGACTCAGATAAAAATAACTGCTAAACTATTTAGATGGTTGGTTTAATAATAGCAAGAGGGAGGCAGTTCTCGTCCTCTGATTCCTTGTTGCGCGGCGTGCACGTGCTACCAACGGAGGCTGTCAAACTCCATGGCTAGGAGACGGCGGATAAGACACAGAAAGGAATAATTGTCGACGAACACCACAAAACTTTGCCTTGGCCCTGATCTGCTACTCGATCGACTTCCTTATTTTTACAGGCAGAAAGACACTTAAATTAGTTTTCTCATGACACATGAATACTAGTTCAAATGCATGCATCTCAGCAGACAACAATCTTGGATACCCTAGTCCCTGTGTGGGGGAACAGAGGTAGTGTGGAATGAGGATATGTACTTCAAAATTCAAATTCAATGTAAGGGAATTGGTTGTCGTCGTTCTCACCAAGGAAATGATCAGAATGATAAAAACCACATAATGGCATTATATGCAAGTGGTCTGTGAATTGCATGTGCATCGTACTATTAGTGCAGGCATACTATGAATACTTGCACTTCACATGCAATCAGTGTTTACCTCTGATCCCCTTGATGGAAGCATTTGGGATAGTTTTAAACTTCAAATTGCATTAAAATAAACAAGACGGTGAATTAAGTAGTAACAATAGTATAGAGAATAGAAGGGAAAGAGAGTGAAGGGAAGCAGCAGGGAGGGCAGCGAATTTTTGGAAGTGCGTGAAGTCGTCGGCTTATGGGCTGACTTTGGTCCAAGGCTTAGCTATAAACTAATAATATTTTGATGTGATAACTTTGCTTTAAGGCTTTGTTTAGAAGTAAGTTTTTGGAGTTTAGTGTATGAACCATTCTAGCACCTACGATATTCTCTCCTTGCCCTGGGCTCAGCTCCAAATTTCCACACCTTTCTCGACACCAGATTCCTTTCCAAGGCCCCAGAATTACTGTTCATCAGAACGTGGTCCCATGGTCCCAAGTCTCTGTTTTAGTAGTGAGAGGGTTAAAAAAGGCTTTAGGGGTTTGGAAAAAAGAGAAACCTTGTCACCAAGGGTATGTTTGTTTCTTTGGCTTGCGTTGGATGTGGAGGAACCTCAGAGACTCAAAAGCATACTTCCAAGGTCCAGGAGTTGAACGTGTCGAGCTCACAACCGCAACTTTGACAAAGAAGTCAGAAGACACTTCATTCCTTTTTTATTTTTCTTTGGAGTTGGGATGAGGCAGAGAAGGTAAAGCGAAAGAGCTTGCTGAAATGGTCCGACCTTCATTTGGTTAATGGGATCAGACTCCATCTGACCAATATTTGTGTTGAAATACTAGGATTTAGGTGTCTGTAATGGTAATCGTATGCCTCCTCATTTTGAGACTACAGCTACCAGAAACATTAGACAAATTCTAATCATATGACTACTTTGTACATTCGCATTTCATTTTAATGGAACAGAAACTTCACAGACTCACTCTTGAAATGTCATGAGGAGCGAATATGTGCCACTTTCTGCTGACAAATGAAACTCCAAAGCTCAGCACTTCCACCAACTATTTTGAGAGCATATATGCGACCTGCCATTGAAATGCCTTAGATGTTGCTGAGGACTTGCTCTTCATGGAGACTTGTAAGAAATATCCATCCATTAGTTTCTTTCCTGCAGGACCAGAGGATTGCTGCAATCAGCTGATCAAACATTGGCGGAAATTTTCAGAAAATATAGATCATGTGTTCAATAGCATCTCCCGATTTTGAGCTCAACAAATTCCATTGGTTTTCTTTCTTTCTTTCTTTTGTATTATTGTTCTCCAATTCATTAATTAATTATGAGGTCTTCTTCCTTGATCATCAGAAAGCTTTGCATGTCGCGTCTTCTAGTCTAATCTAGCAAATGGCAACAAGTCTATTTCTTCTGATATGTATATAAACTAGTAAAATAGCAGTGGATAGTCACTAATTAACATGTAACTAAAAACTCAGCATAACAAATCCCTTAATCCATTGCTCATTGTAAGCTAAAGGTTCGGTAGGAAACTTTGATTGCCAAGTCTCAGCAAGTCCCAAACTGGACAATTTGATTTTGTTGGGGTCTAAGATCTTTGGCTTGTTTAGAGAAATGCTAACAAAGGTCAGAAATCTTGCACAAGGAAACACTAGGTATCAGATTTTTTCTCAGTGAAGGAGAGAGCAAATGCCTGCCCAATTTATTAATAGAAAAAGGAGAAGTATTTAAAACAGCAAAAGCAAGAAGGAGAGAGAACCGAAATGAAATCAAGTCAAAGGGAGCAAAGGAGAGAGAGAATTTCATAAAAACAAGTGAGCTTTTCGAACTTTATAGACAATCAGTACCTATCTTTCACGAGGTGTAAGCCAGCAATTGTAACTGCCAAAGGAGATCTACTCTCTTTTGGAAGAAAACTTTGTTGTTTTTTCCTTCCACAATATATCTAGCGTAATGCCAGGGCTAATGATCCCAGGTAAGCCTAACTACTTCCAAGTCTTTTTTCCAAAATTCCTAACCGAAAGCAACGTAGGTGAGTATCCTTTCTGTTGGTTTCTCTTTGATCTTTCACACATGCTTGGCAAACAAAGGACAGTCTAAAAGAATATGATTAATTGATTTAGGGGGACGAAAGATATGATGAAAGTGGCAATGGATTCTTTGATTTTTCGAGATATAAAGGGGAGGGGACCCATCTTCACTGCATTTATCTAGCCCTAAATGCTGGAAATATACCACTCAAGACTCATAGGATCAAATACTTGGAGACGTACAACCTAAGACCCGAATATAAAACCTCTGGTTACCAGGGAGAGAGGTATGAACATTCGGGTAAATTCCAATTCACAAGATGACAAATAGTATTCTAGAGATATCCGCTTTCATAAAACCAGTAAATATCTTGGTGGTTGCATCTTCTATGGAGACCCTTCAGAAACAATTTTGCATCTTTCCTCACTGTTCCTTTGCTGCTAGCGTGTAGAGGCTTCTCTGCTCATTTCTTTCTGTGCTTGTCCCTAGTGGTGATGTCATGCCTCCGACCCAAAATTATGAATCAAAGGTCATAGCAATCATCGCATATTCATAAAAAACTCTCCCATAAAGCATCTTATCATGATACCAATACTTCACAGCGAAATAATAATCAATAATTTAAATTGAAAGATAATAATCCAAATTTCAACTTTAATATCTCAATAACTTCATAATGTTCAATAACCTTACATTAAATTCAATAAGACTTTCATCTAAATAAAAATATGAAAATTCTGCTTCTAATCACTCTTCCATTTCTATCTTGTATCATCTTAATTTCTCAATATCTGTAAAAATAGTAAAATAAGAGATAATGAGCTAGACAGCTCAGTAAGCAATGATCACTTTCAATAGATTTCATCAGGCATTAAAGTAAATAATTATTTATAGAAAATAAGTATATAGAGCTCATCAATTCGAAATCAATTTTGATTTTATAATATAGTTCATGCCAATTCATTTTTTTTCAAAAATTCGAGTTTCTTTCGAGATTCCAATTTCTTTCATTCTTAAGTTCTTTTCATCAACCATGAGCTATTACTACATTTTCTCTGTGACAGGATCATAACACTGTGTATTATCTTGTGGTGAGCTGTAAATTATCTGGCAGCAAGTCCTTCAGAACCACTAGTCTCGCTGGCGACATGTCGCTGGTCTCACTGGCGACATGTCGCTGGTCTCGGATGGCGACACAAATCCTCAGACAAATCAATTGCCAACGTATATGCCTCCATTGGTAGGATCTTTATATAGTCAGGTTGTCAATTCATATTGTTCTTATATCAGAATTCTTCATAAATCATGTTTCATATTCTAATTTTGATAAGAAAATATATAATCATGTAGTATTGAAATCAATCAATATAATGCATCATAAATCAATATGTTCAATCATGCTTCATCATAACATTTCAAATAAGATATTTTCATAACAAAATACCATTCATCCAATTCATGCATCGTTTCACAAATTATGTAAGAAAAATATATTATAATTTATCGATAATCTAAAAAAGTAAAACATTACTTACCTCGAATGCATTCTAATAATCTACATAATTCTATAAATTTTCTTTCAAAAATTTTATTCGTAGATTATATCACGATATTCCATGATCAAACATCCACAATCCTATACAGGATCAATTTTAATAATTAGAAAGATCGAAATAATTAAAAAAATAAAATTGATGGACACCCGTATCCTATCGTCCAGATTGGTTTGATCATCTAATTTATCTGGTCAAAATCCAATTAGGACATAAACCATCCAAAGTTGACCATCAGATCAAATCGAATTCGAAGTGATAAGACTGAGTTTTCTTCATTCGGTTTATGAATCAAGTGGAGAGAAAAAAATCAGAGGAGAGAAAATTTATGAGATATAATCCAAATTAATCAGGTGCTACAGTCCAACATCTCCATTGGTGTGATCAAATGATCTAATCCAAGTCATGGTTAATCAGAATCATGGATAATCAAATTGAGAAATATCGGATCTGATCAAGGTGAGTACCAGTACGCTGTCCGACAATCATAGATCAGGATTCTTCATCAGATCAGAAATATTAAAAGAAATTTCTCATTGATAAATTTTTTTAGAAAGAAATATCGATCAAGAAAGAGAAATAATTTTAGAGAGAAAATTTTAGAGAGAGAAAATTTATCTTGGACTCTTCAGACGATATGATTCAACAAATCCGATCGATCAGATCAAATCATGCTGAAATTATCATGTGGATAATTCATAAAATCATGAAAAATAGAATCTTAAAAGATATTAGGTCTGATCAGGTGGATGCCGGTATATACCGTCCACGATCACAGATCCAAATTTATTATTAGAATTAATTTCAATTCATCATCATTTTTTTTAAAATTTTAAAATCTAGGAGAGAGAAATAACCTAGAGAGAGAATTCTAGAGAGATAAAGTAGAGAGAGAAGTGGAGAGAGACTAAAGAGATTAGAGAGAGAAGAAAAGAGGAGAGAGAGTCTATTTATATTTTCTATTTTTTTTCTTTTTTTCTTTTTCTTTTTTTTTTCTTTCCTTCCTTCTTCCGTGGCCTGCTTTGGGCGAAACAGGGGACCATGTGGTCCCCTCCTTTGGTCGGTCAATCAGTGGCGTGACTGGCATGATGTGGCTGACGTGGAAGGCGATGATGGGGTGGCTCGGAAGAAGTGAATCGATCGTCGGCGGTGACCATCGGTGCCAGAAAATCGAGAAGAACAACAAAAAAAATAAAGATTTCTCCACAACAAATCCAGCGACTCCAATCATCGACGATCGTGCACACGGGCATGGAAAGGAAGGGAAGAAGAGAGAGAGAAATTGGGGCTTACCTGAGCTCCAGGACATCTCCGGTAAGAAATCAAGGCGAGCACGGCGACGGGCTCTGCAAAAATTTTTCGACGATCCCCACGTTTTGCCTCGGGATTCTAGGTAGAGAGGAGAAGGGGTCTCCCCCTTAAATAGAGTCGAAGGAGAGGAGTTTGACTCCTCTCCGGCAAGCTTTCCGACTCCATCTAGGAGCCAGTTGGGAGGAAAAAGACTTTAAATTTTTTTTTGATGGACTTTTGTGGGTTGGGTTTAGGGCTTAATTGGACCAGGTGATAACATTCTTCTCTTCTAAAAGAAATTTCATCCTCAAAATTTTTCTTGCTTAAGTCTTCATAATTTCTTACTTGAGATTTATGGTAAAAAATTTCATCTACAAATATTTTAATATTCTAACTATTGATACCAATTCATTCTTAAATTACTTCATAAGAAAAAGATCAATACATTAAATATCGATCTGAAACAGAATCATTTATTTTCTTATTATCAAAATTAACATTTCATAAATTTTTAATTTTTAAGATTTCAAAATCATACTCTCATTCCCTATAAAATAATGTTCAATATCTCATGACTAGATCAAAATCAAACCTATCTCTTGTAAATAGAAGAAAATCGATATCTTAATTCCTGAATAAATTTTTTTTTTTCAAAATACTAACTACTCTTAATTAATCAACCCATCATAAGATAAAAAAATATACTTCTATAAATCACATCATGATATCCAAATTAATCAAAATTTAAAAATATTTTCTCTTATTCATGCTTTCAAAGGTTGAAAAATTATCTTTTTAATCTCATCCTCAAATTTTTGATATTTTAATTTTTTTATGCAAATTTATCATTAAATTATTTCATAAAGAAAAGATCAATATCACTAATATTGATTAGAATCAATATTACTATTTCTGATCATCAAAATTAATCTCTCAATTCTAGAGAAAGATATCAAATTTCTCATCGAAAATCTTTAACTGCTCATGATTTAATCAATTTATCACAAGATCATAAATAAATTTTACTACATTCTCCATAGATAAACTTTTGAGTATAAAAATCTAAGATCAAAATCATTATGCGATAAACAATCTCAAATTCTTTCTAATAAATAGAGAATTAATCAATTTTAAGATAAAAATTTATCTCTAAATATTCTAAATCTAAAATCAAAATCAAGGATCCACTCATCCTAGAATTAGGATGCTAAATATTTTTGTAGCATAGTAGGTGGAAGCACTACTTTTAAAAATCACAATTAAGGATATCCAAATTTTTTTAAAAATATTATTCTTTCTATATCAATAAATTTTTATATCAAAATCTATCATCTATCATAATTTTTTAACTCAAAGAGTCAATATTTCTGACTTACTCAAAATAATTCAGATCACCATGCTTCCGCTGTGCATTCTGTTCTAATAATCAAAATTTTTTAGATTCACCAAAAAATTTTAATCAATTATTTTTTTATCTTATCAATAGAAAAGATCTAAAATTTTAAATTTCAATTGAAGCCAAAGATTAACTTTCGATTCTCATCTTGATTAACTCTTGAGTCCAATATCATATTTAAAACCATCATATAGGTTTACTATAATCAATATGAATCAAATCTAATTCTCATATCAATTCAGTTCGACAATTCTAAATCAAAATCTTTATAAGTCAAATCAACGAGGAAAATCTTTCGATGCTCTATTAAATTAGAAATAATCAGAACATATAAGAATTTTAATCATTATCTTTTTTAAAATTTCTATCATTAGGATCTTCAATATCTATCAAATATCCTTTCATAACAATCATTACAAGTCTCAAAAAATCAATTCTCTACTTAATAGATTCAATAAGAAATCTCATTAACAAAAGTTAAAGAACTCCATATCAATTCTTAAATCCAAAATTTTAAATTATAAATTCACATGGGTCCCATAATCTCAAATAAATATAAATCGAATCTTTTATCTTAATCTAAATATATCAATTTTTTATTAACAATCTCAACAATAAATATCGAAAATCTCTTGATCAACTTAGATACAAAATTTTTAAATTAAAATTTCATACACATCAAATAGTCTCCAAGAGACACAATAAATTATTATTTAGATCCAAGGATGATGATTAAAGATTCTAGTATAATGAAATCCTATAATCTCATAATTCATTTCATCAATAGAAATATATTTCTTTGTAATATCTCCAATATGCAATTCATCCTAATATGCCACTTTATATATGATCCACATACCAAGTTCAATTTCGATAAATATTCTAATCAAGCATCATAAAAGACTTTCTTAGTCCATCCTGGAATAATATTTTATCATCAAATCTTATCTGTCAATAATGGTCACTTCTCAACTAGAAGTATATCATAGTATTATTCTCATATCGAAATTTAAACTTACCGATTCACTTGAATATCAATGATCAAATAATAACCATAATGCATAATAAAAATTTCATGTCATCCTTTTGTATATTACTTTCGATCAAAATCTAATTAATCATATCATGATCCATAGATCGTCCTCATATTTCAAGCTCTATATGTCATAATCTCTTATGATCTTTCATACATAATCTCAATATTTAATAAAAAATTATAAAAATTTCTCTCACTACAATCATTAAAGATCTACACCATAATATCCCTAGTGTCTATCCACTGACATTCATTCTATACACATCTTAATTCATCCACTAATGCTCTGATATCATTTTAATTGTCACACCTTCGATCCAAGATTGTGAATCGAGGGTCATGGCAACCGCCGCATACTCATAGGAAACTCTTCCCATAAGCATGTAAGACATCTTATCACGATACCAATACTTCACAGTGGAATAATTAGTCAATAATTTAAATCGAAAAGATAACAATCTAAATTTTAACTTTAATATCTCAATAATTTTCACAATATTCAATAAGCTTTACATTAAATTCAATAAGACTTTCGGTCTGAATAAAAGTATGAAACTTCTGCTTCTAATCACTCTTCCATTCCTATCCTGTATCATCTTGATTCTTCAATATCTGTAAAAATAGTAAAATAAGAGATAATGAGCTAGACAACCTAGTAAGCAATAATCACTTTCAACAGATTTTATCGGGCATTAAAGTAAATAATTATTTATAGAAAATAAGTATATAGAGTTCACCAATTCGAAATCAATTTCGATTTTGCAATATAGTTCATATCAAATTCATTTCTTTTTCAAAAATTTAAGTTTCTTTCGAGATTTCAATTTTCTTCATTCTTAAGTTCTTTTCATCAACCATGAGTTATGACTATATTTTCTTTGTGACAGGGTCATAACATCGTATATCATCTTACGGTGAGCTGCGAATCATCTGACAGCAAAGTCCTTCAGAATCACTGGTCTTGCTGGTGGTTTGTCGCTGGTCTCGCTAGCGACATAAATCCTTAGGATAAATCAATTACCAATGTATATGCCCCCATTGGTGGGATCCTTTACATAGTCAGGTTGTCAATTCATATTGTTCTTATATCAGAATTCTTCATAAATCATGTTTTATATTCTAATTTCGATAAGAAAATATATAATCATGTAGTATCGAAATCAATCAATATAATGCATCATAAAATCAATATGTTCAATCATGCTTCATTATAACATTTCAAATAAGATTTTTCATAACAAAATATCATTCATCCAATTCATGCATCGTTTTACAAATTATGTCAGAAAAATATATTATAATTTATCGATAAATTTAGAAAAAATGAAACATTACTTACCTCAAATAATTTCAATAATCCATATAATTCTATAAATTTTCTTCCAAAAATTTTGTTCGTAAATCATATTGCTATATCCCATGATCAAACATCCATAATCCTATATATGATCAATTTCAATATTAGAAAGGATCGGAATAATTAAGAAAAATAGTATTGGACATCCGTATTCTATCATCCAGATTGGTCTGATCATCTAATTTCATCTGGATAAAATTTAATTAGGACATAAACGATCCAAAATTTGACTATCAGATCGAATCAGATTCGAAGTAATATGATCGAGGTTCCTTCATTCGGTTCATGAATCAAGTGGAGAGAAAAATCAGAGGAGAGAGAATTTACGAGATACAATCCAAATTAATCAGGTGCCACAGTCCAACATCTTGATTGATGTGATCAAAATGATTTAATCCAAGTCATGGTTAAATCAATATTATGGATAATCAAATTGAGAAATATCGGGTCTGATCAAGGTGAGTGACAGTACACTGCCCGACAATCATAGATCAAGATTCTTCATCAGATCAGAAATATTAAAAAAAATTTCTCATTGATAAATTTTTTTAGAGAGAGAAATTGATCGAGAGAGAGAAATAGTTTTAGGAAAAAATTTTAGAGAGAGAAAATTCATCTTGGACTCTTTAGACGATATGATTCAACAAATCCAATCGATCAGATCAAATCATGCTGAAATTTATATAGATAATTCAATAAAATTATGAAAAATAGAATCTTAAAAAATATTAGGTCTGATCAAGGTGGATGCCGGTATACCATTCGACGATCACAGATCAAATTTATTATTGGGATCAATTTCAATTCATTATCATTCTTCTCAAAATTTTAAAAATCTTAGGAGAGCGAAATAACATAGAGAGAAAATTTTAGAGAGAGAAAGTAGAGAGAGAAAATGGAGAGAGATTAGAGAGAGAAGAAAAGAGGGAGAGAGAGTCTATTTATTATTTTTTTATTTTTTTTATTTTTTTTATTTTTTTTTCTTTTCTTTTTCTTTTCCTTCCTTCTTCTTCCCGTGGCCTCCTTTGGGCGAAACAGGGACCGTGTGGTCCCCTCTTTTGGTCGGCCGATCAGCGGCGCGACCGACACGACGGTGGCCGACGATGGAAGGGAGACGACGATGCAACTCGAAAGAAGTGAATCCGGTGGTCGGTGGTGACCACCGATGCTAGAAAATCGAGAATAACAATAAAAAAACAGGGGATTTTTCCGCAATAAAATCCGGCGACTCCGATCGTCAGCGATCGTACACACGGGCATGGGAAAGAAGGGGAGAAGAGAGGGAGAGAAATCAGGACTTATGTCGAGCTCCGACGACGTCTCCGGTGAGAAATCAAGGCGAGCACGGTAACGGACTTCCACGAGGATTTTTCGGTGATCTCCGTCATTTTGCCTCAGGATTCTCAGGTGGAGAAAGGGAGAAGGGTCTCCCCCTTAAATAGAGTCGGAGGAGAGGAGTTTGAGTCCTCTCCGGCGAGCTTTCTGACTCCATTTAGGAGCCGGTTGGGAGGAAGAAGACTTCCTATGGAATTCTTCCTTAAATTTTTTTTTTTGATGGGCTTTTATGGGCTAGGTTTAGGGCTCAATTGGGCCATGTCATAACAGGTGACCTGAAGCATATGTGTTTTAGTTGGTTGCATTCTCATGTCACAGAAGATTTACACTCAATAATTCTTATGCTTGTTACCGTCATAGTTTGGTGCTGTTCGTAGGAAAGGAATGCCTATATTTTCTTGAATAGGCTTTCAATTACTAATCAAATTGTCTTAAAAATTGTGAACCTATTGAATGATTGGTTCTTGTTATGCGGGGAAAAGCATTTACAAGATATCCTGTGATTTGGGAAAAGATTAAGCATGCCACTACTTCTTCCTTACCCATCAATTGATGTGCTCCTCTTTGATTTTTGCTGTCTTTTCTGGAGATTGTGATGAAAAAAATTACAGATTGTGAACCTCTATGATTCCTCTTGCTGCACTGAATCTAAGCACTCTTCTGAGTCCCTTTTTGTTATACTTCTGCTGGTCTTCTAGCTATTTTATAAAGATCCTTTCCTCTTTCTTTTGTTCATCCTTGACCTTACTATAACTTGCATCTATTTTTTCTTAATAAATTTTGGTGACTAGTGATATGCACCGTTAGTCTCCATTTTTTTCAAAAAAAAAAAAAATTATTCTTCTTTTAAATCACTTCCGTTGGCACTGTCATAGCTACCTTGGCACTGTCATAGCTACCACAGTGGGAAAGATATAAATAGGTTGTTGGACTATTTTGTACGAGGATTAAATTTTTATGATAGAATATTTTTTTGAGATTTTTTATCAAAATAATATTATTTTTAAAATAATTTATTAAAATAATATATTTTCAAAAATATTTATCAAAATACTATCAGAGATAAAGTTGTCCTATGATAAAGTGACTTTTTATGCTGACTCAACATGTCCAATGTCAGATTGGGTGGACATATTGGACAATAAAAATTACCTTATGATAGGATGACTTATAGAGTCGCCTTAAGATATGAGTCGTCCTCTCATAAAACGACTTAACATAACTTAGCCAAAAAAAAAAAAAATCAATCTCTCTCTTCTCCGATGCAAAAACCCTCGATCCTCGGCGGCCCTCCCTCTTCCTCTCACCGCGGCCCCCCCTCTTCCTCCCTAGCTGGAGAACCCCCCGGTCTTCGGCGACCCTCTCTCCTCCTCTTGGCCATCCCTCCCTCCTCTCCGATGTGAGAACCCTCTCCGGTGCCGACAAACCCTCCCTTCTCTAAGAAATCTTAAGACATTTACCAAAATTCAACTAACTGGAGAGGGTTCTCGCGTTGGGGAAGAAAAGAGAGGGGGGCAGGCTGAAGGGAGGAGGGAGAGCTGCCGGAGATCGAGGGGTTCTCGATCAGGAAAGAGGGAGGTGGTTTTTTTTTTTTTTTAGCTAAGTCACGTTAAGTCGCTCTATGAGAGGGCGATTCATCTTAAGACTACTCATTGAGTCACCTTATCATAAGGCGATTTTGTTGTCCAACACGTCCACCCAACTTGATGTTGGACATACTGAGTCAGCACAGAAAATCATCCTATCATAGGGCGACTTTGTCTCCGTTAATATTTTGATAAATACTTTTAAAAAATATTATTTTAATAAATTATTTTAAAAATAATATTATTTTAATGAAAAATCCTTTTTTATGAAATGGGTGGACATTTTATATGAGGAAATACTGGTCGCAGTCAGATGCCATGCAACAGATTATTTATCTTCATATGTAGAACATGTTTAGTTATGCCTGCGAGGAAGGACTCCATTTCCTCCCTAACGGATCTAACATGACCCATTCATAATTGTATTGTGTGGTGGACAGATTAATGATTCTAATTTTCAAATCTCACAGCAACATTGCGTTTGGTTATTTTCGCCCAGTGCAGATCCAATCCATATGTCTGAAGTTGGGGTTGGATTTTGATCATGATACATTTTGAGCACAGGACTTTTTACTTACATAATAACTATTAATGCGACTCCACCACAATTCTTTGACAGGTACCATAAAAAAGATGATATTCAATGCACAAGTTCAATGGAATGTAAGTTTGGGTTGCAATTGGCTTAAGTTTCTTAGGTTTGGAAGTCAAGTTGGATTTTGTGTGGCCTAATCCTAGTTCTAGTTTGTTTGATGGATTCTATTCACATGCACAATATTATAATTTAGCAATTTTGGTATGAAGGAAATTATTGTAGTTATACGCAATGATATTGAGAATATTATGATATCTGTGAAATATATAATGCTTGTTTATATATAAAGTCCTACATTTAATAAGGTAATTTGCCCTATCAAAAAGTATTTGAAAAATGAATCTAATAAGTTAAAAAATGGTCAACATATTTAGAATTTTTAAGTTGCGTTGGTGCATCACCAGACAATCCTGAAAAGATAATGTGGATTGCCTGCAAGATAGATTATCACTGATTAAATTGTCAGTAATCTTAATTACTATATTTGGTATACACAGGTAATATTGCAGTAATGTTGATTACTGTATTTGGTATGACAATCAGATTACCAGTAATGTAGCATCAATTTTCAAATACTTTTAAATCAATTTTATGATTTTAAGTTTTTATAGTGATTGAATATTGACTTTATGCTGCAGTGCTCATTATTTGTAATGACTTTGTCAATAACTTACTTTAGATCTTGTAACTATTTGATAATTAATATCTTTGATCAAAATCTTTTTTTTTTTTTTTTTTTGAGATTTCATATCTAGAAAGACAACCATGATGAAATCAGGTAGTATTCCTTACCAAATTTTACATGCTGCCCGTATCAGCATTGTGTACAATCCAACAACAATCCAATAACAAACTGAATAGTAACATAATATAAACAATCTAACAACAATCTAAACAGTAACATAATATAAATATCATCTTTTGAAATTTCAAAATACTCCCAATTATCTAAGCAAAAAGTATTTATAGTTTGTTAGAAAACTAACACAATACAAAAGTTGGTATGTTCAAATCCCAAAACTACTAATAAAACTATCCGCTAGCTAACCAAATGTTCATACCAAAGTATCATAGATAAACCAACCAAACAACCACAACTAGCAACATAAATATCCTAACTAGGATTCAAACCAAGAACATCCAATATATGATATTTTCTCAATCTCTGAGTAGTGAAAAAAAGTAAGTCAGACTTGCACTATCACAAGTAATTATCAATCCAGCTTAATCATCAACGACTCATGCAGCCCTAAATCTTCAATCTCAGCTATTGCCTTATAAACCTTCTTTTTCATCTCTTGATCATTTGCAAAGAACTGGAAACAATCTGCCAACTTATCAATACCTTTACTTGAACTTTGACACATTACTCCAAGATTGTTTACAGTTTCAATCAAAGTACCTATAAGAGTAACTTCTTCCTCATTAGAAACCTTATTTTTTTTTGATCTTGATGAAGAAGCACTCTGTTGAACATATCCAATAGAAGTTTGAGGAATGGAGCTGTTACTCTCAAATCCAATAGGATCTACAAACTGGACCTCCTCTTCATTATTCATTGCTTCTGTAAAGATTTCATTAGCTGCATCTGCAGAATCCTCAGCCCTCTGACCTATTGCACGATCTTTTCCAAATATAATCGAGAGTTCCTCCAAGTGAAAAATGATTTGTTCCGAAGACCAGATGCTTGAGGATGACTCTATCACAATGAACCAATATAAATTGAGCAAACTATATCTAAAGCATCAAAAATTAAATAAGAATGAAAAAATAATTAATATATTATGCATTTATCTGGATCCAGTTGTCCCATACATCTTGATCATAAGTAATACATTTCTTGTATCATCCCATCCAAATCATGATGTGTTCAACATATCATAAATAGCACCATATTGTTGTTTCAACAACTTGAACCTTGAATGAATGTATAGATGAGCCTTGATGCTACAATTAGATATTTTGTTTGCCATCATCTTCTCCAATTGAGGTAAGAACCCAATCTTGAAATTGCCACCTTCTCGCCTCCACGTAGGATCATTCTTCAAATCGAGTTGGATGTATAGCATCTTGTTCCGCATTCCACTGATGCTTCTTCCCCTGATTTCTCCTTTGACTTGAAGAAGCATCCATATCTAAAAGAAATTATTTAATACAAAAGATAAAATATGTTCATATAACAAATTTAAATAACAACAATAATAAGTTGAATAAAGATAAATAATCTGAAGATAACAGTAATAAGTATCCATATTAAATTTGCAACAAGGTTCATTTTAAAGAAAGACTCGAATACATCAAATAGTAATACATAGCAAAATTTGCAATAGTATTAAAAATTTCTTCAAGCTCTGGATTGGTCCCACATTTCTTGCGCCAAGTCATCCCTAAATGATTCCAAGCATTTATACTCACAGCATGATCAATCATTTCTCCTTCATTGCTATTTTCTTCTATTAGGAGGACATCAGGCATCTCATGTTCAATTGGATTAATTGACATCTCTCTTCTAATATGGTTATGAAGAATAGCACACGCACTAACGATTCTTGCTTGTGTTTTTACTGGATAAAATGACTTCTCTCTAAGAATCATCCACCTCATTTTAAGAAAATCGAAGCATCTCTCGATGACATTTCTAGCAGATAAATGCCTATAGTTAAAGTATTTTTGTGGTGTTGTCAGTTGATGATTTTATCTCCAATCATTCAAATGATATCGTTGACCCCTATATGGAGTTAAAAATCCTTCTTCATTTGTATATCCAGCATCACACAAGTAATAAAAACCTAACATAAGTAAAAATCTTGTTAGAAAATAAATTCAATATATAAATAAAAATAAGTTTGAAATAATCAGAACTATTACGTTGTGGTACTTTTAAATCTTTTCTTCTTGATAACGCATCTCTTAGTACTCTACCATCTGCAGCTGATCCTTCCCAACCAGGTAAAATATAGATGAATTGCATATCTTGACTACAAACTCCTAGAATATTCATAGCTATTTCATCTTTTCTTGTTCTGTACCTAGGCTTGTCAATGCCAACGACAGTGCATCTAATGTATGTCCCATCTAAGGCACCTAGACAATTCTATAATAAAAAAATAATATTATTATTATGTTAATATAAAATATTTCTTAAATAATTTAAAAGTAATATAATGTTTATCCACATAATTAGAAAAATTATCTTGAATCATTTCCATCTGTAGTCAGTTGAGTTATCAGGAATGGGCTCTGATTTTTTAAGCAATATTTCATGGCAAAGAAGAATAGACTTCAGTACAGCGGTAAACTGTCTACTAATTGTCTCACCACTCCTTACAAACTATCTTTTAATGACTCTATTCTTAGCATGGTGAGCACATATATGTAAAAATATAGCAACTATTTTCTCAACACACATATTTTGGTACTCGACAATCTTTCAGTACTTTGTAACATATCACATAATTCATAGAAACTTTTCCTATCCATGCATGTATTTTCTATACATGCCAGCTTTGAATCAAATACAATCTTCCTTAAATTAATTTTCCTAATCTTGTGTCTATCATACTCACCAAGATCAATCCTTTTTCTCTTGTTACTTCTTCTAATCAATAAATTAACACAATATGTATGCAATATATCAATTAACGAAACAATGGCCCTATGAAGGTTGATGTATATTGCAATGATAGATGCTAATTTTGAAAGTAACTCTTCTGACAGCCAATCCATCTAAATCAGAGTATTATGACAAGAAAAATAACATATTTTTCAGTAATATATTTCAATAAATTTTAGTAAATATTTCAATAAGTTATATGTTAAACTAATATAAAATTTAAAATTAATGAGGGAATAGAGGAGCTTGGATAAGATGAAGAGAGAGGAGGAGACGGGAATGGAGGCATGTTGGGGGGAGGGGGGTCGGATGGCGCTGAGGGGCGTGTTACGGCGGAGGGGAGGGAGGTCCTGAGAGGATGGTGGCGAAGGGAAAGGGGGTCCCTGAGAGAACGATGATGGAGGGGTTGGGGGGGTGCAAGTTTTATATAGAAAAAAAAATTATTATCGATGGGGGAGACGGTGGGGGGGGGCGCCTGGGAGGATGGGGGGGTCGGAAGGGGTGGGAGGGGTCGGGAGGGCGGTGGCGGAGACCCAAGGGGGTGGGAGGGGCCGAGAGGGTGGTGGCAGAGATGGTGGGTCGGGGCTTAGGAGGATGGGGGAGGGGCCGGGAGGGTTGGGAGGGTTGGGAGGGGCCAGGAGGGTGGTGGCGAAGATGGTAGGGGGGGCCTGGAAGGATAGGGGAGGGGTCGGGAGGGTGGTGGCAGAGACGGAGGGCCTGGAGGATGGGGGAGGGGTCGGGAGGGTGGTGGTGGAGACAGTGGGGGGACCTGGGAGGATGGTGGTGGAGACAGTGGCGGAGACGGTGGGGGAGACGATGGCGGAGATGGTGGGGGGGCTTCGGAGGATGGTGGCAGGGTCGAGAGGGGTGGGAGGGGATGCTGAGGATGGCAGCGGAGGGGAAGGGGGGAGGTTCTATACGAAAAAAAAAATTCTTATCGGTCACCGGCAACGGCTAGAATGGTGGCGATCTCCCAGAGGCAATGTTAGGCCGGTGATCTTCCCAGAGGTGTGAGGGCAGCTTACCGATGGCGTGGGAGGAGAGGAGAAGGGAAGCGGGCACATGGGAGGAGAGGAGAAGGGAAGAGGAGAAGGGAAGTGGGCACGTGGGAGGAGAGAAGAAGGGAAGGGGGTGCATGGGTTTTGCTCTCACGGAAGAGAAAAGGGCAAGGGCAATTTTATCTGAAATAATTATTATTCAATTATCACATCATCGGTAATCTGGATAGCCATCTATTTCTCAGGCAATCTGGATTGCTTGATGAGAGGTAATCTAGATTACCAATACAAGATAGATTACAATTAAAAGTAAATACCAAACATAGTTATCCGATGGGCCCAATTTAAATTGCTGGCAATCTGGATAGATTGCCAGCTACCAAACGCAACCTTAAGATATTTGTGAGGGTTAAATATATCTGAAATAAATTTAATTTGAACCTGTGAGTCTAGATTTTTTTTTTTTTCAATCTACAGAATCTATAAGGAAAGTCATTTCTTTTATTTGTGAAAGAGAAATTAAACATGATTAAAGCATCGTTGAAGGACCATTTGCTTGGTTCCCTTGTTCCATCTGGAGATTAAAACAAGAAAGGTGGAGATTAAAACAAGAATTAAAAACACACAAAAGAACAATATTTTGTTTTCCACTTTCCTTTTTGGACCTGTGGACTGCAAGTAACGAAAATTCTAACTCTTCTTGGTAATGAAAGTTTGAAATGTAAAACTAATCATCATCATAAAAGGGCTATCTAGGGGTTTATCATTAAATTTTCATTTCAACAAGTCTTCGAGTAAATAAGATCTTGAATCTAAGGAGGTATTGGGTATAAAAATACCCACAGCCAAAGCCCTCAGTGGAATCAACTACAGGACAGCTCCGCCCAGACTCCTACGGGAGCCGGACTCCGCCGGCATCGACTACAGGACAGCTCCGCCCGGACTCCTACGGGAGTCGGGCTTCGTAGCCGACATCGACTACAGGACAGCTCCGCCCGGACTCCTACGGGAGCCGGGCTCCGCCGCCGACATCGACTACAGGACAGCTCCGCCCGGACTCCTACGGGAGCCGGGCTCCGCCGCCGACATCGACTACAGGACAGCTCTGCCCGGACTCCTACGGGAGCCGGGCTCCGGACAGCTCCGTCCGAACTCCTACGGGAGCCGGGCTCCGCCGCCGACATCGACTACAGGACAGCTCCGCCCGGACTCCTACGGGAGCCGGGCTCCGCCGCCGACATCGACTACAGGACAGCTCCGCCCGGACTCCTACGGGAGTCGGGCTCCACCGCCGACATCGACTACAGGACAGCTCCGCCCGGACTCCTACGGGAGCCGGCTCCGCCGCCGACATCGACTACAGGACAGCTCCGCCCGGACACCTACGGGAGCCGGGCTCCGCCGCCGACATCGACTACGGGAGCCGAGCTCCGCCGCCGACATCGACTACAGGACAGCTCCGCCCGGACTCCTACGGGAGCCGGGCTCCGCCGCCGACATCGACTACAGGACAGCTCCGCCCGGACTCCTATGGGAGCCGGGCTCCGCCGCCGACATCGACTACAGGACAGCTCCGCCCGGACACCTACGGGAGCCGGGCTCCGCCGCCGACATCGACTACAGGACAGCTCCACCACCGACATCAACTACAGCACAGCTCCGCCCGGACTCCTACGGGAGCCGGGCTCCGCTCTCGGTATCAACTGCTGGTAAGCCCGTCCGGACTCCTACGGGAGCCGGACTTCACCTTTAACTTTGATTGCAGAGGACTCTGCCCGGACTCCTACGGGAGCCGGATTCCGCCAACGACTTCAACAGCAGGTAGACTCCGCCCGACTCCTACGGGAGCCGGACTTCGTCAACAACTTTAATTGCAGGAAGACTTCGTCCGGGCTCCTACGAGAGCCGAACTCCGTCCTCAACTTCGACGGTTACAGACAGACTGCGTCCGGACTCCGTCCGGACCCCCACGGGACCCGGGCTCCACCCATGACCCCAATCGCAAGGAGGACTCCGCCCGGATCCCTACGGGGGCCGAACTCCAATCGCTGCCGAGCTTCAGCCAGCAGATCGGCACTCCCAGGCCACAATCACGGCCACGATCCTGCTCCACTCACTGCGGCGGAACTCCGCTGCAGCTCCATTATTCTCTGACAGGCTGTATCAACGGCCATGATTCTGCTCCACTCATTGCGGCAGACCCTACGCGACTCCATTATTCTCTGACAGGCTGTATCAACGGCCATGATTCTGCTCCACTCCCTGCGGCGGGCGCCGCGTGACTCCACTACCTGTAACAGATTCCACGTGGCGAGCTACGGCGATAGCCACGACTCCGCTCCACTACTCTTCGCAGTAAATTCCTCCTGACTGTGGGCGGCCCACTACTTGGCGGTTACAAACATCGCCATCGATCTATTACCTCCCCCGCCTATAAAAGGGGGACCCAGATACGTTATTCTCTAAGCTCATTTCTTATCTCAAAACTCTGCTAAATTCTCCGTTCGAGCACTCCATTCTTGTTGAGGCAGAGAACTGACTTGAGCGTCGGAGGGTCTTGCCGGAGCAACCCCACCTCCGGTTTAGACTTCCTTTGCAGGTCCCGGCGGCGGACCGCGGCTTCCCCGACTCCAGCTTCTCCGGCGCAAGCAGATTTTTGCACCAACAGGATTGGCGCTAGAGGAAGGGGTGTCCCTTCGCAGTACCCTTGTTCTTAAAGGAGCGCTCAACGGATCCGCTTCGACCATCTTTTCCGGCGCTCAATCCTCCTTCCCCATCTGATGCCCTCTCACGAGGCTCTCACAACTACCTCCGTATGGTCACCGATAAAGGGTGGCCGGATGACCGGTCTCTGCCGGATTCCGTCAACGTCATCTCGGGGGAATCCCGGCGGGAGGCAATCAGCGTACCGCTGCATCCCCCAAGCGACAAAAAGTTGAAGAACCCATAACCTTCACTGAAGTGGACACCCAGGGAGTCCAATTCCCTCATAACGACGCGGTCGTAGTTTCCTTGAACATAGCAAATTACGACGTCCGTCGCATTCTCGTCGACAACGGGAGTTCGGCCGACATCTTGTTCTACAACGCCTTTTCAAGAATGGCCACTCTTGGCGGTCATCTGAGACCAATTTGCTCCCCCTTGATAGGGTTTACCGGGTGACGCCGTTCCGACGGAAGGAATGATAGCTCTGACTGTGACCGCGGGTCAGTATCCCAAAGCAGTCCAGAGCTTTGGTGAATTTTCTGGTGGTAAAGGCGCCATCTGCCTACAATGCAATCCTTGGCCGACCCGGCCTCAATGCCCTCAGAGCTGTTGTTTCAACCTACCATTTGAAATTGAAGTTCCCCACCAACCAGGGGATCGGCGAGGTCCGGGGAGACCAAGCCCTGGCCAGACATTGCTACAACATCGCCTTGCAAAGAAGCGATCAAGCGGACCTCTGTCCGGTCGATGGATTGGATGCTCACGATGACCTCACTGAGAGAGGGGCGGTCCAATCGAAGACCTAATACCAATCCCTTTGAATGATAGGAACACGGAGCATGTGGTGTAATTGGCTCCAACCTGGGGGAGGAGGTGCGGACGCGTCTTGTGGATTTCCTCCGAAGGAATGCGGACGTTTTCGCATGGGTCCCGGCGGATATGCCGGGGATCGACACAGAAGTCATGGAAACATCATCTGGCGGTCGACCCTAAACATCGACCGACGAAAGAAAAAAATCCGGAGTCATGCCTCGGAGAGGCAGAAGGCGATAGCCGAGGAAGTGGATAAGCTTCTCAAGGCCGGATTTATTAAGGAAGTCAATTATCCTGAGTGGATCTCCAATGTTATTTTGGTCAAGAAAGCTAACGGCAAGTGGAGGATGTGTATCGACTTCAAAAAGCTGAATAAAGCTTGCCCAAAGGACAGCTACCCCCTTCCCAGGATCGACCAACTGGTGGACGCTACCTCAGGCCATGAGCTCCTCACTTTTATGGACGCGTTCTCCGGCTATAACCAGATTAGAATGGCATCGGAAGATGAAGAAAAGACAGCTTTTATCACTAATCGCGGCCTTTACTGCTACAGGGTCATGCCGTTCGGCCTCAAAGAACGCGGGCGCAACCTATCAACGACTGGTGAACAAAATCTTCAAAGAGCAGATCGGCCGAAACATGGAGGTTTACGTGGACGATATGCTTGTAAAAGCAGATCTTCCAGAAATCATGTCGCCGACCTCGAGGAAACCTTCGGCGCTCTTCGAAAGTATAGAATGAAACTGAACCCGACCAAATGTGCTTTTGGGGTAACCTCAGGAAATTCCTGGGCTTCATGGTATCGGGGCGCGGGATTGAGGCCAATCCAGAGAAAATTCGCGCCATCCAAGAGATGACCGCCCCAAGGTCGATCAAGGAGGTTCAGTGCCTCACGGGAAGGATAGCGGCTCTTAATCGCTTTGTCGCGAGGTCGGCCGAACGATGTTTGCCCTTCTTTCAAACCCTCAAGCAGCCGAAGAACTTCTGTTGGACCTCTGAATGCCAACAGGCATTCGAAGAACTAAAAGGCTACCTTAGCTCACCCCCGCTGCTGGCGAAGCCCGAACCTGGGGAGGAACTATTTTTGTACCTGGCAGTCTCTCCCACGGCCCTCGCAGCTGTCCTTGTCAAAGAAGAAACGAAAGTCCAGCGACCGGTCTACTACATTAGCCGCGCGCTGAGGGACGCCGAGACCAGGTATACTAAATTAGAAAAACTGACCTACGCCTTGTTGATTGCAGCTCGGAGACTCCGACCTTACTTTCAAGGGCACACGGTGACACTACTCACCGATCAACCGATCAAGGCGGTCTTGCACCGAGTTGATACCTCCGGAAGGATGGCAAAATGGGCGATCGAGCTCACGGAATTCGATATCAACTACAGACCTAGACCGGCAATAAAGGCCCAAATATTGGCAGATTTCATTGTAGAGTGCACCATCCCAGAGGAGGCCGAACCTGAGCAAAGTGGAGTTGACAGCCCGAAGTCTCAACCGAACTCCCCCGACGAAGAAGCCAGTCCCTCCGATTGCTTTTGACCCTCTTTGTGGACGGATCTTCCAGCATGGCAGGTGCGGGTGCAGGCCTGATCTTGGTCAGCCCGGAGGGAGTCGTCGCGGAGTACGCTCTGCGTTTCGAGTTCCCCGCAACAAACAATGGAGCGGAATATGAGGCTCTGATTGCCGGATTAAGGATCGCCAAAGAGCTGGGAATAGGTCAACTCCGGGTGCACAGCGATTCCCAACTTGTGGTGGGACAAGTCAGCAGGAGTTATGAAGCGCGGGAAGACAGTATGGCCAGGTACCTTGAGAAAGTGAAGGAGCTTACCCCCGCCTTTAGCAGTTTCGACATCAGGCAGATTCCAAGGTCGGAGAATACCAGAGCCGATCTTCTCTCCAAGCTGACGACATCGGCTCCGGCCGAATTGCCCAAAGACGTCCTCTTTGAAGTTCTAAAACATCCGAGTACAGAGGAACCGCGGCCCGTAATGGAGATCGACCACGAGCCCAGCTGGGTCGACCCACTGATAACCTATCTTAGAGATGGAGTTCTCCCCCAGGACGCGAAAGAGGCCCGGAAGCTCCGAAATCAAGCCTCCCGATACATCCTTTATGAGGGCAAATTGTACAAAAGATCATACTCCTTGCCCCTCTTAAGGTGTCTCCGGCCCTCAGAAGCTGACTACGCTTTATGGGAAGTACACGAGGGAGCTTGCGGAAGCCATTTGGGTGCCAGATCTTTATCCCACAAGCTACTCCGCCAAGGGTATTACTGGCCAACAATGCATCATGATTCGATTGAATATGTCAAAAAGTGTGATCGATGCCAGAGATACGCCAACATCCAGAGACAACCCGCTACCGAGCTCACACCCTTGAGTGCCCCATGGCCTTTTGCACAATGGGGGATGGACATTCTTGGCCCCTTTCCCATGGCGTCTGGGCAAAGGAAGTTCCTCCTTGTAGCGATCGACTACTTCACCAAATGGGTCGAGGCCGAACCACTAGCAAAAATCACAGAAGCAAAAGTGCAAGATTTCGTTTGGAAGTCAATTGTGTGCAAGTTCGGTCTACCTAGAACCCTAATCACTGATAACGGACGGCAATTCGCGAGAGCAAGGTTCGCCGAATTCTGTGAAGATCTAAACATCTCCCACAACTTCACATCAGTAGCCCACCCTCAGGCGAACGGCGAAGCTGAGGTAACTAACAGAACCCTGTTGCAGGGGATTAAGGCAAGGCTCGAAAAAGCAAAAGGGACTTGGGCGGACGAGCTTTATCATGTGCTATGGGCGTATCGAACCACCCAGAGATTACCTACGGGGGAGACTCCCTTTGCTTTAGCCTTTGGTACGGAAGCCGTCATCCCGATCGAGCTTAAACTCCCGTCGGCACCAGTCGTTGCATTCGACGAACACCAAAATTCACAAAGTCTCAGAGCCAACCTCGACCTGCTGGAAGAAAGACGGGAGATCGCTCAGGTTCGAATGGCAGCCTACAGACAAAAAGTTGCTCGATATTACAATGCCCGAGTCAAGAACAAAGCATTTAAAGCAGGAGATCTAGTGCTCCGACGAGCTGCTGTCTCGCAACCACAGGGCCAGGGGAAACTTGCCCCAAACTGGGAGGGACCTTACGAGATCAA